>NW_027114571.1:38852-46369 GCF_000696795.3 Halyomorpha halys
TATATATATATATATATACATATACATACATACATACATAAGGTTAAAGAAAGATATGTAATTCCGCATTCCAAGAAATGCCCCCACCATTTTATTGCTACTTAATAAAATGATTTCATTTCTTTTTAAATGTTTATTATCTATAAACACAATAAATTATTGAAAATCGAGCATACATTTAATTATTGTACATAAATACATACAATACACACAATAAATGCAAAAAGATAGAGGTGGTGAAGAGGTTTGCTATGAGAGCATCATCCTTCTGGAATAACTTATTATGTTAACCACCTCTTCTACTATGGTGGCCTTCTTTAATTTATTTTCAACAAACATTCTGATATTATTAAAATAGCAATCTGTAAGTTATGATAGGAATAATAGAATCTAAAAGAGGTTCTTTTTTATTATTTTCAGAAATAAGTATATGATGAATAATTTCGCACATTGAATCTTACCTTTTTTACTAAAGAATTGACTTGTATACATCTTATCCCTTCAAAGGTGTGGTTGTGATCCCTAAAGATGTCAACTTAACAATGTTACCTTATTAATTATAGCACGTTTCCAGAAATAAATCATATATCAAATAAGTTCACTTTTTTTTCCGAAGTTCACAAAAAATCTAGGGTGGAGCCGTGGCTCCCCCCTTCCTACGCCCATGCACATGTAATTAACTTACTGGAAGGAATTGATTTGTCTGCACTGATTTTTTTTATATCGATCATATACTTAGAATCTGATTTGATTGGATCAAGTGTAGAAGTGCCTTAAAACCACATCCTAGCCTTCGATAGATTCTTCGTTGTATTCTGTGTCTGGGTTAGTTAGGATTGAAATTATTTAATCCGTTTTAGGTCTTTTTTGTGAGTTCGATTTGTGTAAATAATAATATCCACTTTTTTGTTTCACCAGATCTTTTCTACTGAAAGACGTATTCTAAAAAAATCTGCTACCACGAGCGCATTGATTACTTCACTGGTAATGATAGGGTATCCGCCACTCATGGATTGTCATCCTATAGACATCTCGTCATTACGTTTTAAGCATTGTGTTTGTAGTTCTTAACTGTTTTTTCTTGTTTGCTCAGTATTTTAATACCATGCTTTATTCGGATACTTCTACTATACTAAATTACCCACAGTTTTGATTTCAATGATTATATATATATTTTTTGTTTAAGCGAGCAAAGTCATAATCATGAAACAGAATTTTGTAAGGCCTGAGAACCCAGAAATGAATGAGGTCTGGACAAAATAATTTGGGGGTCACGAAGTAGAAATTTATTAATCAACATCTGAAAAAAAAACATTGCAATTTTCGGAATTTACCTAAAGCTTTTAAGATCTCTTTCAGATCTTAAATAGTCTTCGGAAAAACTATTCCCTGTTATACTTTCGATTCGCTCTCTATAAAACGGTCCCTACATACAAGAAGAAATATTTAGAATATAAATTGTTGGTAATTTGCTCTTGTTTAATTCAATACAAGCTATTTGAATTATGAAGGTTTCCAAGTTGTGAACATAAAATTCATAATCACTACCTTTAAAAACATAAGTTAAGAAATCTTCGGAATTTCTCCAAAATATTACGCTAAGATCCACCATTTCACTCTTGTCCCATTGTACCAAAACAATGGCCTTGGACGAAACAACAATTTTTTTTTTAAATGCATGGTTTCCTGGACCAGTCATTTAAATAATGTGCTCTTATTATGACATCATAGAGTAATAATATTGCAATATATTTGTTCTCTGATGTTGAATAGTATAAAAACATTGTCAATTGTATTAAATGTATACAAAAAACCGAAATCAACTTTCTGTAAAGTAGGACAAAAATCTATTTTTTGAGAAAAAGCGAGTCAGGTTGGTTTTTAGTGTTCTTAAAAACTCTTACATTCGAATTTTCTTGAAAAACAAAAATATTTTACCATTTCGCAATGTCAGTCGCTTCCACATTATTTCAACTGTATACCCATATCAGAAATGTATTCCAAATATATTTTATCAAAACCGGTCAAGTAAAATGTATTTTGATTTCATTAAACATTTAAGTGTTTTTTAGGACACTAGAACCGAATAAAACTCGTTCTTAAAAACAAAGTTGATGGGTTTCTTTAAAGAAAGCTGTTTTTTGTTTTCGTGATTTCGTATGTATTTAAACTCATTTAATGTAATTGGCAATATATATGCATATTTTATACTAAATCAGAAAACTAATCCATTGACATATTTTATCTCACTTTGCCATAATAAGAGCAATGAGTATTAAAATAATTTAGACCGACTGGCCTAGGAAAGTGGGAAAGAATAATTTGTTATTAGCTGTTTTTCTCATCTCAAAAACCGTTAAATTCGAATTTTAAAAGTTGGAAAAAAATACTCCTTTATAAATGTCTTTTTTTTAAATAATCACAAAAAAAAAAAAATTAATAACTTTAATACGACTCCACCAATATACACGAAGCTAAGCGAGTGGTTTAGGTCCATCTAAACTTCATGTAATACTCCAAATAGTAATCCATACCAATGTGAACAAATTAGAACCGGAGATATAAAATAAATCGTTTGAGTTTTTCTTTAGTTAAAACTACTTTTTCTCCATCATAAAGGAATAAAATCTTAACGGTTATAATGTGGGTAGGAAGAGTGTAAATTCAGTTTTCCAACAGTTACAATAACGTTGGAATTGGATAAAATTATGAGGAGTTATATTTTTATAACTATATATATTTATATTTTTTTAGTAGGACAATAGCAAAACATAAATATTCTCCAAAAATTTATAATTTCTTATTTATATAATAATTTGTATTTAAGGGTATAAAAAAAAAAAATTGTTGGGCTACTTTATGGGACGCCTGTATTGATTTTCTGTAATTTTTAATACACTTATACTCATTTAATACCAACAACAATGTTTTGTTCTCATTCATTATAAAAAAACAAATCGATTAACTTATAATAATTATTGAATGCATGGGAGTAGTTAGCTCATTGGTAAGGTACTGTTCTACTATTTCGAAGGGCTCTGGTTCGAATCTGGCTGTGGCAGATAATTACTTTCTGTTTCACTGTAGCTATGAGTCAGCCCTGTGGGTTCGGGAGATATCCGGGGTCCACCTAGCCTCATAAAGTGGGTACCCACTTAAATCTGGTCAAAACATTTCCTTGCACAACCGTTGGTCTAGCAACGCTAATCCCTTAAAAGTACTGCGCCCCTAATTCATGGGTTGTAGCTGTACAGAATTTTTTTAATCATTGAATTTATACACAGCAAAGGATATAAATAAATATAATACGACGATATATATATTTTTTCAATCTATTATCACCTAAAAAAGTTCCATTGAAATTAGTGATCCCACGTGCCTTGCCTCCCCTTGTATGTATATTGTAATACTATAGTAAGTATATATTAGAAGGGATTTTTTATTCTTTTCATATAGAACCAAAAATTTCCTTTCCTAAGTATGCTAGAGCGATGTTGCAGGTTAGTAAAGATTGAAATATAATAAACGCATTTCGTATGAAATTGATTGATTCAATTTTTTTTACGAATAATGCTTAGTTTTTGAGTTATAAGCAAAAATCTGAAACAATTACTGCATTTTTGGAAACCGTTGACTAGCGAGATTGCAAATCTGAAATTCATATTCAGCATAAAACATGTGCGATTATTGAGGAAAAAGTCTTCAATATTTTCCCGGAAATGCCTTTTGAATCTTCGAAGTCTGCACTATTCTTATAGCGGTCTCCAGTGGCGTCATATATTACCCGAAAAGAATATGTAGTATAAGCAATAAATCATTTTGTCTACTTTAATTTTATATTGAATATTACTCACCAAAATGGCCTTAGTTTCCAAGTTATTAGCGAAACATTTAGGCAAAATAATAAAAATATATAAATTTTCGTCTAAAATAAAGTATAACTTTTTTCAGAGTAATTATTCCTCTTGATTTTGTTTCCATTATTTAACAAGCATCACTTATTATATATATAATAATTTTCAAAATAAATATGTCATTAAAAACTCACATTTTCCTCCTTCCCCTCCCGTAAAAAAGCATTCTTCCACCATGGAATTTTTAATAAACTCTAAGGAAATACTTTTGCAAAGTTTCCTCAACTCACCAATTTTTTTGTTATGTCCTCTTCTGCTAAAAATATTATTGGAAATCATTATTTCATTTATAACGTTGTAAAAGTAATTGAGGGTATGTGTTTATCCGTGCTTACTAGAATCTATCTTCTAATAGTGCTTAGCTTTCGAGTCATAAATAAAAAACTGAATGATGTTTATAATAATTTTTGGTAATTAGGCCATTATTTTGTTGACTATGGGAAAAAAAAAAATCGTGCAGACATAAAATGTAGAAAATTGTATTCATTTTAATTTAAAAAAAAAAAATATTTTCTCGAGAAAAAAGAAGATAGATTTGGAGATAAAGGTGAAAAAAGTGCCAACATTTTGAGGTCTCATAAAAAAAAAGTGTTTCTGGCAAAATATCTGTCAGCAAACCTAGAGTTTGTGTTCAGGAACCAAAAAAACTGGCCTAAAACGACAAAAACAAGACTTTCCCTTATTTGTCCTGTTTTGTCCTAGTTTGACTGGACTATTTGTGGAAACCAGTAATTTCTGCTATTATTGAAATTTGCAAGGAATGGTGCCAGGTCTCCCTATTGAAATTTTTTTTATTTTTGGTACTATTTTAAATTACTCCAACCGACGACATATTGGTTTCTGATTCACTGTACAATTTTAAATTACTCCAACAGACCTCATATTGGTTTCTAATTCACTTTACATTTTTTTTTTTTTAAAACAGGATGGTCATAAAAAATTAAAATTTGAGTATTTTGTTTGTTTTTTTGTAAAATTCGTCAGTTTTGTTTACACTTTAGCTGTCTTCAATAGGCTTAAAGCTGAAATTTTGTGCCAGCTTGGTAAAGTGGGATAATAAATACACAACATTCATGAATTTGGACTCTTTTTTTTACAATAAATGTTTCATTTCCAAGCCGTTAAACCTCGAGCTCATAAACCACCATTCTTTTACTGTTCAGGGTTATTCAAGTAGTGTCAAACTAAAAGAATTAACCATATCTAAGAAACTTGAGAATTTATATATTGAGCTTGTTTAAAATCTCAGTTTTAAAAAAATATATATATATATTTTCACCCTTGTTATAGTGTCTTCATACTGAATATGAAAGTACGTTATAAACTAATTTATTCCTGTGAAAATTTGCGCATTCTTTTTAATTCATTCGAAATATAAGCGATATCATGATTATACTTACAATATAATATCACTTTCTTGATATTCATCTATTCAACACACATGATGGGTAAAGCTACATACTTCATAATGACCACCTTTTATTAACTTATTTAAATAACTACGATGCTCTTCTGGAAAATATCACTCCAGTTTTACAGCTAAGATTTAGCTTTCCATAATCTTATAGTGATCCTGAATTGTACCCACTGGACCTCATTGCTCGGCCCGTACATAAACAGATGTTTTAGACGGGCTACGAATTTTGGTGGGATCCCGTGGGTCTGAATATTATGAGACATAAAACTTGGAAATCGGTTGAGCCCTTAGCTCAAAACAACTTTGCATATTCAAAAATGGAAAGACTAAACATATTTAGTACAGTATTTTTTAAATATTTAGAGATCAAATTGTTCTAAACATTCTTCGAATATCACTGTGTAATTTGACCAATAAGACCTACCAATTGGTTGAGTCTTAAGCTCAAAATATTGTTATATAAGCACAGATGGACAGACTAAACAAATTTGATACAATCATTTTCAGGATCTTGAGCTTGACTGAATAATTTGAGCAATCAAAAATAAAGAAAGTCACATATCTACAAACGGACATATATAATAAATACCTAAACACTTTATTTACCCTATTTGTGGCTAGTCGAGCAAAATTGTATGGGAAATCTTTAAAAATTTCTTTTTATTTATTGGTAACGATATTGTTGTAAGTTCCTCAATGAACTTAATAACACCTTATTGAATAAGTAACCGCCAACCTCCAACGAAAGAAGAGCCTATGTTAAGCGGTGAAAAGGTGACTTATTTAAGCTAGTCTAAACCCAGTATAGCCCAAGCAATATTGAAGTATACTTTGGACACTACTGGGTAAACACAAAAGAGCAGGACCAGTCTGATACCTTTTTTCTTAGAGTAGTATTCACGTTTAGTATGTTTTAGGATTACTTACGTGAAAAAACGAAACAGCATGTCGTCAGTATCCCATGGCAAACATGGTACAGTGGAAACTTACCATAGAATGAGGTTTGATTTCCAGTAGGATAAGCAAGTTATAGGTTTAGTGAGGTACTGAAAAATATCCTCGCCATCGTATTGAATCACATGTCAAAAATTTTACTATCTACTTATAATAACTTCTTTGCGTTCACTTGATTTATTATGTCTATTCATGTAATACAGCGGTAGCAGCGTGGCAACAAGCCAGTCTACCAATCCAAAGATTGTCAGATCGAGTCCCGGTCCCACCCGGACATTTTTCAAGCATAAAATAATACAAAATTCACTCACATCTCCCCACGGGCTTTTTTGACGCCTGTTAGCCAAAGGCGTGGGAATAACGAACCCACCCTACGAAAAAACAACTTCAAGATACGCGCGAAGCATTAGGAAATACATCGAGGACTTAAACCTCCATGGTCTGTCGCCCATATAATAATTCATGTAATACATATTCTAGTATAAAATTAGAATAAAAGTAAAGTGTAAATATTCTACATATAAAAGTATTCATCTTTCTTAGCAATAAGTCACTATGATGAAAAGAAAAAAATATAATTACTATTTTATTAGTAAACAATTTGCAATTTATAAAGCTCTTATAGCTAAAATTAGGTTTTTCTGTTGTATAGGTGCTCGACTTGAAAATCTCACTTTAGAGGAAAAACGAAACAACGTGTAATCAGTACCTCATGGCAACCATAGTGCAGTGGAAGCTAACCATAGAATGATGTTTGACCAGTGCCTGATTCGCGTTTTATTTCAAAAACGTTTCATTTCGGGGCTTTAAACACAGGGCACAACACCCAAGTTGCGTAACGTACTTGGGTATTGATCGATTTATTACTCTATTTTTTTTTAATAACTTGTGTTAAATAAATAAAAACCTTCTTTTTCTTTAAGAATCGAAATTAAAATTCGTCACTTCTCCATGAAATTATGTTTTTTTTTAAATCTCATTTGCCAAAATCTAATGCTCATGAAAGCCGGAAAATGGATCGATTTTACTGTATTCAATATGTATGCATGATGTTCGAAATATGAGTAAAATCGTACCTTTACAGCCAACTGTACTTTAATAAAACAATTTTAATGAGTTTTCAAATTACGAATACATTACAAATCTATTCCATCCCAGTTCGATTTAACGGTGCAACCAGATTATATAAATTTATAAATGAAAATTTATTAAAAGCTCAATTAAATACTATT
>NW_027114571.1:46514-61994 GCF_000696795.3 Halyomorpha halys
CATTTCGCAGAAATGAAGGTTATGATTCTATTTAATTGCCTTATTCATTATATTTATCTGTCTCTTTGTTTTTTCCATGACAATCATTTTTTTTTTTTATAGATAAAACTTTCTGTAAGAAGTAGTATATTATTAATTAGGAAGTATACTATTATTTAATTTTCATAACCTTAATATAAATACCGCTCTAATAATATTTCATATATTTTCAGATTTTTTAGCCAATCCGTGCGAGTGGGAGAACACACTAACATGACGGTAATAATTAACAACCTCTGATTGGTATGAGAATGTTTTACAATGTTTATTCATGTAGGCGTGATTAGTATAGCCCCCCCCCAAAAAAAAAATCAATAAACATTTAAACTTTTAAAAATACTACTTTAATTTTTTCTTTTCATCTTAGTGACTTGTGGCAAATAAAGTCTTAAACCTGGAAGAATCTAAACAATATATTTTAATTCTGATAAACATGAAATAAGTAAATGCAAACATATATCACATGAAATAAAATAAGTATCTTAACAAGATCTCCACTCCATAATTTATTTTGTCTCTATGAGCAAGAAAATACTTATCCAAATAACGGAAAATTAAAATTAAAGTACAGAATAAGATTCCGAATATTTCTTCAATTCTAGAAATAACTTATCTTAGGTATCTAAATTAAATCCTTACAGTTTAAAAAATTGTTCAACAGCGAGCTGAAAAAAAAAAAAATTAAATCTGTACTGCTGTTGAATGAACCTATGAAGTGTCAGGGGTGCAGTACTATGTAAGGGAGTACTGTAACTATACCAACGGTTATACTAGGAGGTAGTTTGGTCAGAATCACGCTCGATAACCAGATTTTTACCCATTTAAGGGTTTATGAGTTGGGTGGACAACACAGGGTTCACTCATTTACTTGGAATACCTATACTGGACTGAAACGACAATAAAGTGCTTGTATATTTCGTTTACTACAACACCTACTTGACAAAGGCTCTAAACATCCCATTCACTAAACAAATTGTTATACATTATGATAATCAGACCAATTAGGACATACGGAATTGAGCTCCGGAGCTCTACAAAACCATCAAATTCCTCCCGTATCCAATCGTTGCAATCCAAAATCCTTCGTAAAATCCTTGATGCTCCTTATTACGTCACAAATAAACTCATCCACAAAGACCTTAACATCCCTTTCGTTGCGGATTAGTCCCGAAATAGATATGTGTTCATTCCAAACTCCTTTCCCATCTTAACTCTTAGTTCTTAGTCGCTCATCCTTAACAATTCCTGATGATCCTCCGAGGCGTCTGAAAAGGAGATTTTCACGGGACCTTCTAATTTAAATTAATGTTTGAAATATCACCAATGGGTGGTTCCTTCCCTAGATCATCAAGTGTTCTCACATTTATTTATTGTATTATTTGTACAGTTGTAAATTTCAATAGATAAATAAAAAAAAAATTCTTGATTTGATGTTTCCGGGCAATCACTGCCTTCTTTTAGCCTTGTACTTATTTCTTCTCGAATTTTGTTCCTTTTAAATATTGTAGAAGTCAGGTACCAACTAAGTATTCGAACAAATCCCCCAAACTGTTTTATTCCCCGAAACCGTCGTATTTTTTTCCTTTCATATCGGAAATTTCTAGAAATCCAGTGAGACAAGTCCGGTTGGAAATTACACGGCTGTCTAACCGAGAGAGTCGGTACCATTTGTTGTTCGGCTTCGCTCGGCAATGTCCGCTGACGGTCGGGAATTCCTCAAGCCATCGCGTAGGGGGGTTCAGTGTACTTTGTCTTAGCGGTCTGTACTCGTCCCAGCTGGACAGAACTTCTTCACATCACCATCCGGGCAGACGTAGCAATATGTGATTTGTGGATAGGCTACCATTATTTTTCATACGGTAAATATATATTATTAATAATTAATTTCAATTCAACTTCAAAATGTTAATTCAACTTTAATTTTAAGTCGGAAGGAGTTCTGCCTTTCTTAGAGCACTGCACTGGTTTGGTTTTATTATTGGTTGTTCTTAACCCGTCTTTCTCACTCCAATTTCATTTTTGAAGAAATATTGATCAGTAACTGTTAAGTCACTTTATAACAAAACACAATAAACAGTATCTTCATATTTCTTTCGTTATTTATATATTTTTTAAATTAATTAAATTATTTTTTAATGTTCTACGTTTGAATTTAAAAAAAAACATCTTTATAGAAAACATTTATCAATTTATTTCATTATCTTTATAATTATTTTTATTTTTTACTTATGTCAGTGAATAAATATTAGATTGAAATAAATATTCTAAGGCTTTTTAAATTACTTAGTATTGTTTTTATAATATTTAAGGTTATCTAATTAAAAAAAAGAAAAATCAATATCATAATTAGTAATGTTTAATTACATCAATAAATTTATCTAAATGATTACAAAATTCAATTTCCAAACATTTTAACAATAACTTAACTATAAATTTTCTATTGTATCTCACGATTTTCATTACAATACATAACTTTAAACCGGTTCAAACCTTTTAAAATTGTAAAGGTTTAGGTAAATTTCATGACTACTATTGTTAAAGATGTAAAATAAAAATTTGGTTATTAAATATGTAATTAAATTTATCGCTTAATCAATACGAAACACTTTTTTAATTCGGTGATGTTTATTTACAAATTAAATGTTATTTTACCTTTCTATTATTACCAACTGTTATACTTATATAAGTCAATTTAATTCGACTCGAGTCATTTCACAGTGGACTAATGTTTCATTGTAAAAACAAAATAATTTTATGGAGTAGCACCCCTAGCTAGTTATAAAAATATGTCACATTTATCTTCATTTTTGACTAGTTTCCATAGATGGTAAAGTAGCCCGCGAAACTGGATAAATATCAATTCATTGAATAAATTCAAGATTAATCAATTCACTTTTTATATTTCCAGCTCCAGCATTTTTATTATATGCAATTAAGTTTTTGTATTACGTGCTGGAGATAATTTTTTTTATAAGTTATTTCAGGTTTTTGAACAAGCTCTTGCTTATATTAAACGTATGACGTTCCGCTTGGTAATCCTTTGTTTATAGGCAAATGTATAAAACCTATTGTAACCTTCCTGTATTCTTCGGTCTTCATCTTTGACATTCAAGATTATATCAATATAACTTTTCCTACAGCTGTATTTATTTAATGAAGTAGACCTTTTTATTTACCAATTTTAAGAAAATAAATTGGATAATTTTCAAAATTCTATGTGTTGTAATATTTTAAAGGTTTTGACCAAACTTTGGACATTTCAAAGTTTTAGCTTGTAAACAAAAACCAAAATTATTTTCTGAGTTGTTTCAAAATATGCAGTACGTAGAATTTCAAATAGGAAAATTGTAGATGCTATTTTTACTCAAAAAACGTATCCATACTTAAAAGCGATCGATGTTGTTACTTTCAATCTAAAAGCTTAAAAGTTTAATGATTAAGACTTATTAAAAAAAAAAATTGTAATTTAGTTTTCATTGCGAAGTTCGACAAGTCAACTTATTCACAAAGGGCCTTGAAACAGTTTAAATATTCAGAAAAAATAGAATAATGAAGAAAAGAAAATGTTTCTGGATTATTGATGTCAAAAAATTATACATCATAAAATTAGAGAAAAAAATTCAGAAAATACAAAAGCAGACTCTTTAAATTACATTGCTTCATATAATTTAACAAGAAAAATATAGAAAAAGGAATTGTGTGTTTATAATAGTTCATATAAAAAATGTAAGACTAAAAAAATTTGAAGAAAAATAATAATTAATGTATATTATTCTATCTTAAATATTACGATTGATAAAAAATCACGCCATGCTTCTATATAATAATAATAATATTATTATTTTTTATTCTGGGATTGATCCCTTTAGAATAATATTAAATCCGTCAAAATTAGACTTTAGAACCTCAGATTAAAACTTAATATAAAAATGAAATTATAGAATATAATGAATTTGAAAAGATAAAAATGAACAACAATAATTAAGAGAATATATAAAATAAAATTAGAACAAATAAAATAAAACTCATTTGTCATATCATGAAACATAAGGTGCATAAACTTCTGATAGTAAATATAAAAACTGATAAAAAAATCAAATACAATTAAAATAAAAATAATAAATGAATTGGTACAATTTCTGCTAATATATATATTTACAAGTATAAACGAAAATCTGAAACATCAAATAGAGAAAATATAAAAACCAACGTCATATATATTTTTTTATTATTATCATAAATGTAATATTAAAAAATATAAATATAAAAAATCCTCTAACTAATCATAATATAAAGGAATTATCAACAAATGGAATAAAATGAAAACGAAAGGAGTAGTGTTGATTATATGTTTTTTGAAACTTTTAATTGATATTCTTCCGGAATTGGGTGGATATAAGGTGGCCGAAGATACGGGATTTGAAGATTGGAAGGATATTAGAACTAAGAATGGAGGAGGGAATAATATAATTTAGCTTGTAATTTGTCGTCTATGTTCTCTATGAAGTTATAATATTATTGAATTGCGTATTGAAACAACCACTGAGTGAATAGATTCCATCGAAATTGAAAAAGGTTTTTAAAAATAATATTTATGTTTGATGGCTTTTACAAAAAGGATAGGTCGGAGGTTGTACTGTGAGCGTTGGACAGATCCGCTCACTGGAACACCTGCCTTGTGGAACATCTGCTAGACCTCATTTTCTACATCATTTCTTCATTCACGCCCTCAATCGAGCTGGCCTTTTTTAGGGGTGTGTCCTCTTGGAAATGGAGCATCCCGCATTTCTGTTATAATGCCTTTTAACTGTATTATTGCAACTGCCATGCACCATATCCGATTTACGGATACGCTGCAGAGGACATAAAGAAACACACGTCCCTGGTTAAAAAAACGGCGCAAGTCTATTATACCTTAACTGTATGTTATGAGAAGGACTAAAATCTGTATTTCAGAATATAGATACTACCGATAGTTTACTTTCTTTACATTTCAGTTCAGGGAGGAAGAGGAACAACTAAAAAATGTTCATAAATAACAACGTTTATTAAACAATCCAAAATATAACTAAAACTATGAAATATACGAAATTGCATCAATAATAACATAATGGATATTTAAATAAAAGTTTGATGACACAAGTAAAAATACAAACTGGTATTGTATTGAATATAACTGGCAATTTTAATCATAAAAAAGTGGGATATGCACTTATTGTAGGAATATAGTCTGGGTGGTGGACAATAAAGGTACCAAAATAGTAAAAGAAAACAATTTATTGTTAATCAACGTTTCGCCCCATTTTGCAGGGCTTCGTTTCCAGTCCACCTACATGTATATACTTCCTAACATTGTTATAATCAATTTTTTTTTTTATATACTTTTTTTTATTTTAATACCAGATCGACCTGGTGAGCCTTACATGTTTGATATAACTTATATATATTTTTTAACAGTTGATTATGAGGGGGTATAGTCATATACTATATATATACAATGTTCTTATTAAAAGAAAAACAAATAATAATAAAACAAATAGATAAGAATAATGCTTCTTAATAAAAGAGGAAAGTAAAATTAATAACAAAAAAATAATTATATTGGTACACTTAAATAAAACAAATAATTGCGTTCTAATATTAAAAAGAAACAAGTTAATTTGAAAAAAGGGAAGAGAGAAAAAAAAATAATAATAGTAATAAGTAAATAGAGGTAGTGTGACTATGAATTAATTTTATATTTATTAAAAATTTATAAAAGAATGCCCTGCAGCAGTCTGGGCTTCAGTCTTCGTGTTGAGGTTGGGTTTCCCAGGTTGTAGGTCACTGCTCCTTTAACTGTCGGCAACTGGGAGTGGAACTTATAAAGTATATAAAAAAAAGAATTGATAATAACAATGTTAGGAAGTATATACATGTAGGTGGACTGGAAACAAGTTACTAATAAACAAAAAGGTGTGATAAAAGTTCTAATAAACATAATAATTGTTTTTATTTAAATATTTAGTTACCTCTAAAATTATTGCATCTTTTCATTTCATTTAGCCCTGACGAAGCCCTGCAAAGTTGGTCGAAACGTTGGTTAACAATAAATAGTTTTCTTTTTACAGTTTTGATACCTTTATTGACCGCCACCCGGACTATCTTCCTACAGTATACTTCATACGGTCAAATATCTTCTTCAAGATACCACTTTTATTTTTAGATATTGTAAAAGTATTCGATACTGTAAATCCAAGTTTTCCAATTCCTTAATTAATAAACTTTAATATTTCAATTTATTTATTATTACTCATACAGACAGTTTTATATTATAGATCTTTCTTAGTATTAGTTATTAATTAATCTGTATCCAGTTACCAACCCTTACATAATCAGCATCCCTCAAGGATCCTGCCTTAGTTCTACATTATTTAATTTATTCATAAATGACTTCCCTCAAATCAACCTTGTTAATAAAGCTGTTTTTTCCGATGATATTACCTTATTCTTTCCTTCTTACCGAATAGATAAAAAGAATCAAAATGTTTCTATTCAACCATTCGCTTTGAACACCTCTGATGAAGCCCTGCAAAGTGGGGCGAAACATCGGACATTAAAATAGTTTTAAACTATTTGTTCTTTTTTAGACCACAACCCTGACCATCTTTTTATATTTAAATTTTTAAGGTCAACTATATATATATATATATATATATATATATATATATATATAGATAAAAAAAATCGTTTAAGAAAACACCTAAATATGTTTAAAAATGCGGATTGCGTCATAGCATTGATAAAACTGAAGCCACTTTTCCAAAAGGCAACCTGTACTTTACATAGTTTCTTTAAATCATGCCATCTCTACCTTAACTCTTTAATAACTGAAATTTGGCGATAATAGTTACACTATAACTCGCAGATCTAAACATAAGAGAAATAAGAATATACTTTAGACCTTGCCAGATAAGTGGTATAGCCTGCATATATTTTATTTTTCAAAATAGTTTTGTTGTATTTTATTTATTAAATTTATGAATAATTAATGATATTTGTTCGTACTAAAAGTTATAAAAAATTTATCGTATAAGAGTGTATCCCGAAGGAATATTTAAAAATATCTTTATGTACTAAAAGAACTAAGTATCCGATATGATCCGATCAATTTTTGTTGTCTAAATACAGTCAGTGCATCAAATATGCTGAAAAAGAAAGTAAAACAGTTTCTCTAAAAAAGGATTTTGAGAATTTTAATTTGTAATTTTATTCGAGATATAGGAGCTTATAAGAACATAATTACCATTATAAATTTTATCTTTTCATTCAGTGGTTACTTAATTTGTACTGTGATTTGAAGCACAATGATTTTCAAATTTGTTGAATCATTCAATTTTTATACATAAGATTTACTTCGCTTAAAATATAAATTTTTTTTAATTTATTTATTTAATGTGATTTACAACTGTACAAATAATAAATAAAATAAGTAAATATGTTGTATGTTTCATTTAAACTTGAAAATCTTGGAAGGAACCACCCATTGGTGGCAGTTCAAGCATTAATTTAAATTGGATGGTCCCGTGGCCATTTCTTTTCAGACGCATTGGAAGATTATCCGGAATTGTTAGGGATGAGAGATTAAGAATTAATGGGTTAAGATGGGTAAGGAGTTTGGAATGAAAAGACGCAACGAATGGGATGTTAAGGTCTTTGTGGATGAGTTCATTTGTAAGGTAATAAGGAGCATCAAGGATTTTACGTAGGATTTTGGATTGTAAGGATTGGATGCGGGAGGAATTTGATGGCTTGATTGAGCCCCAGAGCTCAATTCCATATGTCCAAATTAATATAAAAATAAATTTATGATTTTGATGTAGATTTACGAATGATCGAAAAGGTTGATTGAAGGTAATTTGTTGAACCATAAAAAGTTTATATTCCTTCCGGTTTTTGGTTTCTAAATAGTCGGTTAGATTTCCAATCGTGAACTCGGAAGAACAAAAACACTGCCTGAAATTTTTTTTTTTCCGAGTTGGTTTTATTTATTTTATTATTAACACACACAATTTTGATCCAAATATACTCTCAACTTTTATTTTCGGAAACTCTCCAACGTTTCGGCCCTCAGGCCATTTTCAAGGAGACAACCTATTAAAATTTTTATTTTTATATTAATTACATTTTTTCCTTAACAACATACTGATATTTTTGGCTATACCTCAAGACAGCTTTTAAAGAAATAAAAGAAAAACTTGTGACAGTGTTTTCAACAGTAAGACCAGAAATTATTATTAAGGACTAATTTCTTTATAAAGTTAATAAAAGTTGAAACATAAAGGAATGTAAAATAAATAATAAGTTTCCTCCGCACAAACTGATTCCGGTTATTGAAATTTGAGGTATAGCCAAAAATATCAGTATGTTGTTAAGGAAAAATGTAATTAATATAAAAACAAAATTTTTTATAAGTTGTCTCCTTGAAAATGTCCTGAGGGCCGAAACGTTGGAGAGTTTCTGAAAATAAAAGTTGAGTATAGTTGGTATATTTGGATCAAAATTGTGTGTGTTAATAATAAAATAAACCACTCTCAAACAAGCATAGTAATAAATCATTAATTGATTTATTTTTAAAAATTTTTTTTCAAGGGATAGTATCATCAATTATATATTAATAATTAATTATCTATAACGGTTATGATTGTGTCTCTGAGTATTAAGGTTTATATTTACTCAGAACGAGTGTCTTTCTCAGTTCTTTCATTTAATACAATGTGTGCAAAAAAGCAAGCTATTTTACAGTATTTGTTAGTCGAAAAAACTGCAAAAAGTAGGTTACCTCTATTACTCTCTAAAATTCCACTTTCTTAAAAAAAAAATTTGGCTGGACTCTTTGCTGTAGACAGCAACGCTGTTTGGAGGCAAAGGTTCGATTCACGAGACCCTAATGAGGAAAAATATTAAACACTTTTAAAGAAAAAAAAAATTTGAAGGAACCCTTTTTTTCTTTATGACATGAAACATACGGTGAAGTTTACAACAGACTACGTAGGCCTTTTAGACTTGTTGAGTCTCATTCCTTTTTATCTTAACTGGCATATAAGTTGAAGTTGAAAGATACATTTGTTTGATGTCTGTCTGTATACCGCTCAGCTTACACTAGACAAAGATCTAACAAAGAATTCCTTTCGTAAAAAAAAAAAATATTTGACATGTCTTTATAAAATTGCTCAATAGCCTCTAGCAGATGGATGTCGATTGAGGATGTAGAATTTTTTAAATAAACATCAGATAATATCAATCCAGAAAACATAATTACTATAGAGCTAAATTTTTTTTTCTTTTAATCATAACGGACCTCATACTTTCGAATTATGAATCACAAAAAGAAAAATAATATTTTGCCTGTTCCAGCTATATTATAGCGGCATGAGCTCAAAATTGAATACCTCGCGTATTTGTAGAATTTTCGACGTTCTTCGTTAGGTCACACATACGTAGCAGTTTTCAAATATTATTTTTACAATTTTATTCTTTAGTGACAAACTGATTAAAATGAGTGGAAATGAAACAGGACGAATATTCAAGTTAATAAAATTCGACTCAATAAACAAGACCAAAAATTCTAATTTTTGATTATTGCATAATTTAATTAATGTAAATTATCTATACAGATCACGATATATCCATTAGATACCCAATAATATATTTTTAAAAAATTAACCTTCTTCCTCAGAAGCCTGAAAGATTTTTTTAAAATTCGGAACTCTCCAAAAAATTGAACTTTAAAATTTATACTTAATTTTTTTAATTGACAGATTCTGTAAATCTAGTTTTAAAGAGACAAGTGTTACATACACCATGACTATGCACAAAAATATAAATAAATTAGATATTTCTAACTTTCTAAAAGCATAGAAATGTTTCCCGTTGCTTTTTCTTTCTTATCCAAAGGTTTATGTTTTAATTAATGCTTTATTACCCGAATCCATAAGTCTCTGCTGCTCTTCATTCGGCACCCATTTTACGGGATTCGAATTATAGGCCTGTTTTTTTAGTATATCGTCTGTTACATTGTATACATTGGCGTTATTTAGACTTATATCTAGATTTATTTTTATTAAATGGATAATAATACTGGATAATGAATAATAATAATGTTTTGAGTCAACAAATCAGTATTTTTCCTTTTTTTGTTTTAAGGAATCGCTATAATTTTGAACTGACTATTTGTAATAAATAAATTAAATGCTTGACCTGAGGGTAGGGAAGGTTAGAAGTATTGTTGAGATAAATTATAATAGAGAAGGTTGATTGTGATACAAGTTTAAATTTTTAATTTAATGTCAACAATTGACTAATTAGGTAATTAGAAATAATCTAAGAATTGCTTATTAACAAAATTATATGATTCCGTTATGTTTAAATGTTTCATAGGGTAAATTGTGGACTGATATAATGACCTGGGCAGAATAGCCCATTTATTTAAACAATAATAACCAGTCTCAAGAAAGTGTAAAGATTATAATTAAACTATTTATCAGTTTATTCCAGGTTATGGCATTCACCTTATATAACTTATCATATGCAAACAAATATAAATCCAAGATATACTAATTGGGATTAAATTTTAAGGCAAAATATCATATGGTAATACTTAAAATTCTCAACCACATGTACAGCATTTTGCTCTGTTAAAAAAATAAAAAAAGGGGTCTTTCCTTCCCTTCTTCCCTACACTTTACTTATCATCTCATCAAACATAATGCTTTTTATAACAAAACATACATCATCTCCGCAGGAAAATATCGAAACGTGCGTAGCCTTTGGAGATAAAAAAACTATCGGTCTAAAATATCTGTAGAACGTTGAATACGTTCACCCTTGAATCACGTCCCACTCAATGCTAATGTCATGGAGTTATACTCCTCACGGTCCAGATGTATTTTTTAGATCCAACGAAATATTTACATTTTAATATATTTTACGTGTCCTTTATGTGTGATTCTTTTTTTTCCGAACCTGAAAAAACATCATGATCTTATAAAATCCTATAGTAAGGATAACTCGAATGACTCGTGCATAAAATAAGCTTACAGTATACTCATATAATGCTTATTCATGTAATTTATTTAATGATATTTAGATGAAAATACATCCAGTAAATTTCATGTAAGATAATCATTGGTAGCACTCTAATAATATTTCTACATTAGAAGATCTCGAGGCCATTCGGTTAGGAGGTTAGAAACTAGTGGATTTGGGTGGTTTTTTTTCGGAAGTATTGATATCTGGTTCAGGCTTGATCGGTTACATATGGAACATTAAGGTCTTTAGGGGATTTTATTTGTGACAAAAGAAGGAGTATTGAGGATTACACGAAGTATTTTGGATTGTAAGGATTGGATACGAGAGGAATTCCAAGGTTTAGTGGAGCCCTAAAGCTCAACTCCGTATGTCCAGATAGACCTAATTATAGTCATGTAGATCAGTCTTTTCTAATGGATTGGCAGCTTAAACCGTTTGTCTAGTAAGTGCTGTAATAGTCGGAATGAAATTCAGTTTCTGTCTTGTGTAAGGATTCCAAGCTTGTCGTTTGTCCAGATGTAGTCCAATGTAGCGTATCTCTTCTACAGGGGTATGAGCAACATTATTAAAGTATACTTTAGAGTAGTTGGTAGGTTTACGACGAAGGGTAAATGTGATCTGATGGCATTTGTTGGAATTTATCTTAATCCTCCAATTACGACACAATTCTTCGAGGGCTGTGATATGGGATTGAAGAGTTTGGGATGCAATTAAAGGGTTATTGTTAACTATTTTACTAATATAATAAATATGGTTAGTAATCAAACTAAATATACTACGAAATAACAAATACAATCTGTAAAATCTTGAACGTTTTATCAAACGTTTTTCGAATTCCCTTTATAAGTTTCATTTTAGTATAGTTATGATAAATTATAATAATATGTATTAGAGAACTTAGTTGTTCGATTCCGGTAACATCTGTAAATTCTGAAGAACAGACCTAACACAATCCTCCCATCTTTGTCTTGGTCAGCCCACTGGACGGTTTGGACTACGATTAACATTTTAGTTATTTATTCGTTAAAAGCTCAATAAATTGCCGTGATGCCATCACAATAATGATACATATCCATCACGCGTTTTTTAGATTTATACATTGTCCAGTTTCTTCAGCTTTCTTAAATATTCCTACGAACTGCTTTATTTCTCTGAAGCACAAGTTGTTGTAGTGGGGGGCCATATTGCCCATCCATTAACAGAACAACAGTAAGTAAAATCATAGCCTTCTAAATTCGTTCTTTTATGCTTCTGGAAAGTTGACGCGAGCAGGGTAATCTTATGAACGAGAAATGACTAGAATTTCTCTCCATTTATTTTATTCTTTATTCCTCTCGAATGTCTGTTTTTATTTTCACTTTCCAATATGTGAAATATATATTAAGTGGAATTATTGCAATCGTGAAAAATTTCGGATTCAAGTTTTCGACGGAAATATAAGCTTTGAAGTAAAACTCAAATAATAAAGTCTCGCAAAATGGTTTGTCTGTTAACAGCCTTGCTCAAAAACCAAAACTCGTTCGATATTTAAATTACATATTTAGGAGATGCGTATGCCTGGGATGTTACGGCACATTATTTCGTTAAAATCGAATTACTGGAAGTGCCAATTTATAGAATCGATTTTATATATATATTTTTTTTTAGGAATTTCTCCTTACTTTGTCACTAATAAAATCGGTTTTACCTGGGATGTTACAAAAACTCTTCCCCTTAAAATCGATTTTATATCATCTAATTTTTTTTTTTTTTTTACAATTTTATTAGTCTATGAACGTACACTTAGTAATTAATATCAACTAGGTTAAATGGTGAATTTTCAAAATATTTCTCTCAAAACTACCTCTTTTGTTGATGACTTTAAATAATTAACCATATCTCATCATTACTGTTAATACAAAATGAATAAATGTAAATTATGAAGTAATTTGAAGAATAACTAAAAAATATTTTACGTGGTTGAAATTTCCTAAAATAAGATTAGTAATTTGCTATATTACTAATATACATAAAAAACAGTTAGTTAGAGGTAAGTATTTTAGAAAAATTGATACTTAATAATAATAAAGTAATAAATAAAGTTGTAGCAGATAATAGGGAGTTATAAAAAATTATTTTAGAAATGTGTTTCTGTTTCTATGGTTGCTATGATGACAGTCAGTTTTTAATTTTTAAGGTATTGTAATTATATACATTTCAGTAACCATACTTGAGCAGAAATGAATTTCTATCCAAAGAAAAGTGGTTAGTAAAAGTTGTGTGATATGTTATTTTAGAAATATGTTTGTATTTATGAATATTACATTTTGTTTTCTTCTATGCTGAACGGGTGCGTAGGGTTGTCACGAAAACGGGTAGAGGGTTGCCTCTTTTTCTGCAGGCTAAGGAAATTTGATCTTTTGGAAAGGGGTAGTCTGTGTTTTGTGTCAGTCTGATGATAACGGGGCTCACCTGTTTGTGTGTGTCTGTCACCTTTGTGACCGTCCTGTCGGTGTCAGTGTTCTAAATGATGGTCTCGTACAGTACTGAAGGCTGTCAAAAATTTTGATGTCTCCTCGATATAAATTCTGTCACAGTCGGTATTTCAAATGTCGTATTTATGTGGTCCGTCTTTGCTCTTTGAAGAGCAACTGTTCTTGGCCGTTGATGGTGCTATGTTGGTCAGCAAAGGTGCTCCGTAGAGCAGGGCTGACCACAGCACACTTCTGTATATGCAAGACCAGTCCTGACCTGCTTGATCTTCTTATTACAGTGGCGAGCTAGCGTCAGGTGTCTGTGAAGGGTGACACCCAGATATACTATGCTGCCTGCTGGTCTATTCTCGTACCCTGCTACCCTTAGACTTTCGGGAGAGGACGCTTGTTCTTCTGGAGGGAGAAAATAATACAGTCAACCTTCTTGGGACTAACTGCAAAATTCAGCCCTTTCAGTTTCTTTGTTATTTCTGTACAAGCCTAATTTTTTTATGCTGACCGCAAATATTTAATGAGATTGACAAACATAACCAATGCTCTATTCTAATATCCTAATAGGTACAATTAATTAATGAAGTAATGATTCAAGTAAGAATAAATAAAATATAGAAAAACCTGTCTTCTTCACTAATTGTTCTTAATCACTGTACAGAACAATAAGTCGATAGGATGGGAACTAGATTGTTTTTTTCGTTGCGCAGTGTGAGGTAGTCTGCAATTGTCTAGATATATTTTTTTTCTACTTCCTCTACTCAGCGGAGTTCCAGGATCTGAAGAGAATTCTTGGATACTGAAGAAGACCAACATTTAATTGGCTCAAGAAACTTCAACTTCACGTTCATTAACGGAGAATCCAAACCGAGGATCTAGATCTGAGCGACATTTCGCATGACATCCTGTTTCAAGAAGCATGTGCCTTTTAAATTATTTATTTATCAATATATTTTAGTCGCCTGATTTTTTTTATAATATAATTTTAGTATTACATTTTCGTCATTCTTGGTGAGAAAAAAAATGGAATTATGGTATTACTAATAGTATTCTATAACACTACTTTTGGACTTTAAAAATCGCATTGTAATCCCTTCAAACAATTTCACACGAAATAGAAACTTCTTTTTTTTTTTTTTTTGCTAAAAATTTAATTTCTAACTCCCGACGGGAATTCCACTTTAAAATTGATTTTTTTTTTTAAATAATTTATTTATTGTTGTTTACAACTGTATACATATATATACATCAAGAAAATTTGCTGTAAGTGATATTATGACATGATACAAACATGTGAGAATCTACCCATTGATAGAACTCCAAAAACATTTCCAGAGAAGATCTCTAGGCCATTTTCTTTTCAGACGCCTAGGAGGGTTATTAGGTAATGAAGGAGATGCCAGGTTAGAAATGAGTTGGTTTGGGTGGTTGCGAAGTTTATTATGGAAGGATTGGTATCTGGTACAGGCCAAATCGGCAACATATGGGACATTGAGGTCCTGATGGATGATTTGATTTGTGACTAAGTAAGGAGCATTAAGGATTTTGGACTGTAAGGATTGGATTTGGGAGGAAAACCATGGTTTAGTGGATCCCAACTCCGTATGTCCAGATAGGATGTAGATCAGTCTTTTTTAATGGATTTGAAGTCCTAAGTAACGGATCTGTTCAACATGAATAAGTGGGGTAATTAATAGGGAGTTGTTCTAATTTTGATTTTTGAAATAATTAACAATACAGGATGATATTTTAACTCACATTGTTATATTCACACTCTAAAATATTGAAAAAAATAATATAGAATAGGAGAAAAAAGTCATTTTTTGTATTTCTTTAACTTTACGAACATAAATTATCAAAGTTGAAGATACTGTTTTTCTAAAAAGAGAAAAAAATATAAGATACA
>NW_027114571.1:62074-68725 GCF_000696795.3 Halyomorpha halys
TCAAATTAAACTTAATGAGTTTAAATGATATAAGTAAAAATAGAATATATAACATGAAAAGAAACAATAATTTGTTTATAATAACAAGAATAATTGATCATTTAAAGTTGGGCTATAACTGTTTTAATGAATGCTTCGTTTCGCTTTGAATAATAAAAATTGAATAATAAAAACCTTTCTCAGCCTTGGTTCTATTACAGATAGTTAAACACTAATCACTCCCTGACGAAAGATTATTTGAGGTCTTATTGCGTGCGTTATATTTCTTTTAATAAACTTATTAGCGATTATTCAAGTTGCTATGTATGAAAATTGTATTTTTTATTTATTATTTAAAAAATAATTCATTAATTTTTTGATTTATTGCCGATAAATAGGCATATATTTTCATTGGGTCATTAGAATTAAAATATTCCAATAATAGATAAAATGGTGATAGTATGAAACCCAACGTATTTCGATCCAAATATTTTACTTCGAAGCGATTTGCAATGGAATTATTTTTATATTTTTATCACCTGCTCACGAATCAAAAGATATTCGAAACTGATTTACAGTTGTTCAAAAAAATTTGTGAGATAGTTACAATTAATTTTAAGAACTGTGTACTTTGAATGTACTTTAGTCCTCAATTTATTTAGTTACGAAAAGAAAATTAATTGAGCCAATTGAAATTATCAACTATAGTTATACTTAATATAAATATAATAATTATTAAAATACGTTTATTTAAATTTTTAAAAAATAGGAAGGGAGCCGAAAAAATTGAAAATAATTTTGATTTGTTTGTTGTACATAATATTTGTAATTGTGGACCTATTATAATTTTGTAATTGGTTTATAATTATTTGTAATTTTATTATTATATCTTTTCTTAATTGAACTGCTAGCCTTTAAAGAAATGTCATTGCTTGTATGAAAATAGAGCTTTTTGATTTAGGAAAACCATAGTTTAAATATATTTTATTCGTATTACTTAATTTTTTGTAATTAATGATATTGAGAATAAAAATGGGTGGTTTATATCGAAATTAAAAAAAAAAAAAGGTATTTAAGAAATAAGATATATACGAGGTAAGGTAGTACAACAGGACGGTTTTTGAATGTGCGATGAGCCGTCAGTGGCTCAGGGAGTTAAGGCTTTTATTTCTGTGGTAGTCTCACGAAATAAAAACTTGACCCCTACCATAGTGTAAGAATAGGGTGGTAACCTAGAATGTTCCTAGGTTGGGGGTTTGTTCTCATTTTGTTGAAGTTTAGTTATAATTGAGAGATGAATTCAAGTACATCATTCATCATTCATAAGTAGCGAATCTCTTCCCTTAAAACTGCTGCAGTTTAGTATTAATTTAAATTTTTTAAATAAATCAAATAGTATCGTTGTTAAGTCTCAAAACATTTTATTACAGCTACAGTACAACGTTTCGCCCATCCTCGAGGACATTCTTAAATATATATTTACACTTCGTATCCAAATTTAAAATGTTTTGCTGGCTATTATGCCCAGGTCATTAATTACAAGTCAAATTACCCTATTTTATCAAAAATTTCCTTAATTTTTAAAACTTTTAATTTTAGATCAACTTACACTATCAGCTATCATATGGCATGACTGTTGATATAATAAAGTGTGTTGAGACTAAACAAGGAAACCATTTGATTTATTTAAAAAATAAATACCAGTCTAAAGAAATCGAAAGGTTATATATAAAATATTCATTTTAATGCCATCATTAAAGTCTGCTCGGGGATCTTTTCCAATTCGGAGGAAAAAAACTTTTTTGAGCACGAAACTTCCCAAAAATCCCCAAGACGACAAAGTAATCTGCAACCATCAAGGCTGTAAGAATTACATCATTTTAACTGACCCTCAAGGGATCAGCTTTTCGTAAACAGGATTTCGGCGGACGCATCAAACTTTCATCCATATGAAATTGCTCAGAAAACACATCTCCAAAATTTTTCAAGAATGTTAGGTTATACATAAATCTTATTGGAATGATCCATGAAAACTATAGAGTGATAAACTTTAGCGGTAGTCTTAATAAAGTAAATTTCCGTTATTGATTCCACATAAACTTTGCTTACCGTATTGGGCAAACCTGGAAAATGTAAATCGTCATTTAGACAATGTTATTCTTCCTTCATAATCCTTTTTTAAACTTTTTTTGTATATACATCCTAAACTACCACAAATCATTAAAAAAAACAATAATAGTTAAAATATATCGTAAAAATTTATTGACTTATCCCATTCCAATATCACGTTTGACTGCCGGATCCAAAGTACTTAACATACTGAGATTTATGAATTATTCGTACGTTTATTTACTCAAAATTTAACGTATAATTCTTTTTATTTTTTTTTTATGAATCAAAGTTTGTAAAACATTGTTTGATTGTGTACTAAAATGTTTACCATGTTGTCACCAAGCTTATTACGTGAGAAGGCTGAAGCGATATCAGATATTCATGGGAATGGTGATACTCTGAGAGCTTTTTTACTGAATTAAAGTCTTGTATTTTTTTTATATAATATTTCACATAGCTCATTAACCTCTTACATAATCAAGAAAATATATCATAAACATCTAATAAAAATATACATACATGTGTATGTGTGTGTGAGAAAGATATATTACAGACGTTTTGAATACTATGATACAACAATGTATGGTCTTCTAAACTTTGCATTAGGCCAGTAATTGTGATTGAATTTTAAGTACATAGTTAGATACAATACATTTCATTTTAATTTTACTGAAATATTAATCACCCGATTAATTAATAAATTATTTCAAGATTAATATTTTTATTTTGCTCTAGTATTTTTCAATTAAAAACTTTAAATGTTATGTTATACAAAAAATATCTTATTTTTCTTTTTATTATTATATAAGTCAATCTACAGTGATGATGATGGATGATGTTGCCTGTAATATACTGACAGGGCTTTCCTCTTGGAAACATTCCCAATATCATTATATCTCTAGTAGAATATATTAGCTAATATAATAACAATAGTTAATATTAAGAAAATAATTTATAAATAGAATGAAATTGAAAAGAAATAAAAAAAATTTTAAACAGTAAGTGATATTAATTGTTTTACATCAATATGTATAATATTAGTTATATATATTGGTACATATTTGTTTTCTTAAGATAATAAAATATTTCCGGAATGTGAGGGCTTTTATCGTTTAATAAGGTTGTCAAATGATATGTTAATCCGGTGTCCATCAAATGCCTATAGTTTGTCAGTATGTGTTTAACAGTTAGAGGTACGTTATACTGTCTACATATTGGTCTATATGTTCCTAACAGTAAGCATTCTTGGGTTAGTAGTCTGTACTCGCTTTGGTGGTACATATAATAATAATATTATTCTTTATTCATTCTGGGATTGATCCCTTTAGAATAACATACAGCGTCAAAATGAGGCTTTAGAGCCTTAGAGTGAAATACAAAATAAAAATGAAATTATAAAACGTCATAAAATATAATAAAATAACTAATTTAAAAAGATAAAAATGAACAACAATAATTAACAGAATATATAAAATAAGAATAGAATAAATAAAGAAAAACCATATGTCATATCATAAAACACAAGATAACAAAGACTTCTGATAATAAGTACTAGAAAAAAAATTATAAAAATTAAATATAATTAACCTAAAAATAATAAATGGAAAGGTACAATTTCTGCTAATGTACATATTTACAAGAATAAACAAAAATCTGAGACATTAAGTACAGAAAATATATACAGACATTGGGACGAACATATCCTTCATAAATTTATATAATATATAATGTATAAATTTTATCGACAATAATCAATTTCTTACTATCGTACATGTATCGAGACTCAAAATTCATTGAATCTATTCTAATTTTTGCACTTACAGTTATGAGTATTTTTTTAAAAGTATTATTTTCATTAAATTGAAATTTTATACTCAAGCTACTTGAATCAATAGATAAATTTGTCGAAATATTTTCAAACTTAGCCAAAATAATTATTAAATTTATCTTCAGTTTAGAATTACATAAGTATATTAACAGTATGATGAATTATAAAAATATATTAGCTTAAAATAATCCGAACTCCAATTCCCTACAAAATTTATTCTAAAAACAAAATATTTAAAAAATAATATTTTCATAAATTACATTCCCCTTAAAATTTTTATTTTCAAATATGAGTTATAAATTAATGAATTGATTGAAGAACATTTATAAAATCTTATCTTATATCATTTATTTGAAATTCTATGACACGGGATGGTTCATTTTCAACTTTATTTATTTTTTTTTTGTTTTTAGAAAATTGATAAAACAGAGCTTAACAAAGGAAAAAAGTTTTTCATTTTATCCAATAAGCTTTCTTTTCTGTGAAATCCTAAGCATAGTCCAGAAAAGGTTGTGAAATGGCATGAAGAGCCGGTAGATCCAGATAAGAAAAGACGTTGAGAAAAACCTGATCTGAAAGCTCATGCCCCGTTTCACATTACCTAGATGATCACCTTTCTATGAGATATATGCCCTCTGCAGCTAAGCTTTATCACACACTTGTGTTTTGATAACATAAATAATTTGAATATGTTTCATTTAAATCTCTTACGCGGTGCATCGTTTCACACTTCTTATGTGATCAATAAATGCGATTTGACTATTTCATAGTCTTAAAATTAAAAAAAAAAAAAAAAAAATTATAAAAATAGAATACGTTATATTTAATGTGTAAAGATTAGGTCATTTTAATAAACTCATATGAACATTTTTGTCTAGAAATAGGTTTCCTTCTATTCAAAATAAGAATTCTATTCAAATTCTTTTCCCATCCTTTACACAATCTATACAGCAGACATCCCAATCAATCCTAACACTATCCTCACCACGTATGACATATGTGTGCTCGCAGTTAACAAAAACCCTTTAATTGCATCCCAAACTCTTCAATCCCATATCACAGCCCTCGAACAATTGTGTCGTAATTGGAGGATTAAGATAAATTCCAACAAATCCCATAAAATCACCTTTACCCTTCGTCGTAAACCTACTGACTGCCCTACAGTATACTTCAATAATGTTGCCCTTACCTCTGTTGAACAGATCCGCTACCTTGGACTACATCTGGACAAACGACTAACCTGGAATCCTCATACAAGACTGAAAAGACAGGAAACAGCATGTCGATTTCGACTATTACAGCATTTACTAGACAAATGGTCCAAACTTCAAATTCATTACAAAAGACTGATTTACATGACAATTATAAGGTCTATCTGGACATACGGCGTTGAGCTCCACTAAACCTTCGAATTCCTCTCGTATCCAATCCTTACAATCCAAAATCCTTCGTAAAATTCTGAATGTTCCATTTGTAACCGATCTAGTCCGAACCAGATATCAATTATTTATTAATTAATTATAATTAAATTAATTATTAATTCCATTACAAACTCCCTAAACACTCAAACCCTTTAGTTTCTAATCTTGCTTCCTCTTTTTTTCTGGACAATCCTTCGAGGCGTCTGAAAAGAAGATGGCTTCGAGACCTTATATTGTAAAAATATTTTTACGATTTTTTATGAGTGCTACCATGGGTAGTTTGGTACATGTACCATACCATTATGATTTCCTCAAATTTACTTAATGTATTTATGTACAGTTGTAAATATCAATAAATAAATTGAAAAAAAAAGTAAAAATCTCCTAAGATATCATATTAAACGTTACAGGAAAAACCACGGGCAAATATACTGTCTCGTCCCCCAATTTCATAGTCAAATCACCTATAGTTTAGCATAATATTTTTACTATTATTTAGAATATTTTTAATTTTTTTTTTATATCATTTATGCCGAGTTGAGTATGTCATACAATAAAAAAGATGCAAACGTTACCACTTATCACTGTTAATGAAGAGTTTTTTTTTTTTTATTAATTTACTAATAATTGGCATGGTGGGCCCTTACATGGTTGATGTAAGAGGTATTTTTTTTTAAACCTGGTACCTGGTACCTGGGGGTAGTATAGTCTCATATAAAAGACACCCCTAACTATATACATTTTTATAAATATAAAAAAAAAATACAATAAACAAAATAGATTAAAATAATAATTCTTAATGAAAGATAAAATTAAAGTTAATTTATACATTTATGGATTTAACAAAATAAATAATTGACTTCTAATGGGAAAAAAAATGTTAATTTAAGGAAAAGATAAAAAGAAAAAAGTTTAAAATAAAATTTTAGAGTGACAATAACAGAACTCATAAATATGGAACTTATAACAGGATGTCCTGCAGCAGCCTGGGCTTCAGTCTTCGGGTTGAGGTTGAGTTTCCCAAGTTGTAGGTCACTGGGAGTGGAACTTCACGGACCTTTTTTTTTTATCTTGGCGATCTTGGCGATCTTGGCGGAAAATATTATTTTGGACTCCCTGGGGATCATACACCATCACCTGCATGGGAATTAGCTCGAAGATTATTCTTTGTTTTATTTATTTATTTTAATATGTTCACCTCTCTATTTGTGTGTTTTAACGTATTTATTCATTAAATTATTTTATTTTATTAATACTATTTTTTTTGTGTTTTTTTTAAAACTTATTTATCCATTCAAGTGTTTCCTGTAA
>NW_027114571.1:69110-94996 GCF_000696795.3 Halyomorpha halys
TGTGTGAGATAGCAACCTAATGTATTTAGGCAGCATAGATAAATAAAGTATTTCTCTCTCTCTCCTGTATTGTCTCAATTTACTGTTTCTTACAAACCAAGAAGGATCCATTGCAATTCTTACGATTTTATTTTGAAAGTATTGTAATTTTTTCCTTTTCGTAAAAGGTGCCGCTTCCCAGACATCACAGCTGTATATCAGCAGTGGCCTGAGATTTGTTTTAAAAATAAGGATAGCTGTTTCTGGTTTTAATTTGAATTTGCTATTTAGGCTAGGATATAGCATTGCTAACCTTGCGTAGGTTTGAGTTAGTTTGATGATGATATGGTGGTTCTAGGTAAGGAATAAAGAGTTGAACCACGGTTATTTATATTATAGCAACAGAGCATGGCATGGTTTGTTTGATTTTCTTTAAATAGGTAGTGATTGTGTTGAAAAATGCAAAATTCGCGTGTAATCATCTTATTTACGAATGTATTTTTTACGCTTTGGATTTATAATTCACTTAATTTCACGAACTCATCTCCATCCTATATTACGTACTATTTTGGGCATAAAACACTGTCCTGACATTTTAAAATACAGAAATGTAAGGTGACGGCTTTATACACCAGAATGGGGTTTGTATAATATGATATTATTATACGAAATTTGATAAACTGATTCGTTAAATGATAAATCAGCATTTGGTTAAAAACATAATAATCGTATTCAAAAGTGTTTATATAAAAGAAACGAATTATTTCTTTTTAAAAATTAAATGCATATGAAGTGTATAAACGTTTTTATAAATAATGATTTTTTTTTTGTTTAAATCAACTCCTCAACGCCTATGTGATGTTTCTATGTTCCCCAAAAGTTGTCTCGTTTCGTTTGAACCATTTTCATTTCTATTCAGCTTTAAACTATCGAAATAGAGGTTTTTAATTTTTTTTTTTTTAGAACGTTCGTCAAGTAAATGTAATAGTCGGAATCGATGAGCATTTTTTTTTTTGTTTTTTCAGTCTTGTATGAGGATTCCAAGTTAGTCCAAATGTGATAACGAATCTGTTCGACAGAAATAAGTAGATTATTATAAAAGTATAGCATAGGTTTATACCGAAAGGTATAGGTGATTTAATGTGATTTATTGGAGTTAATTTTAATACTCCAGTTTTGACACTATTGCACAATTGACACTAAGCGTTGTGATATATGATACAATTGATGAGTCAATATTCACTGTTATCACACACGTGTCACAAGCATACGAGGTGAGGATAATGTTAGGATGGGTTGGGATGTCAGCTGTGAAAACTGTGTAAAGGATAGGTATAAATTTATTACCCTGAGGTACACCAGCAGGCTGAGTTAAGAAGGATGAAGAAGCACTATTGTGATTTATTTTGAATGATCTGTCAGTGAGATAGCAGCAGATAATATGAAAAAATATAGAGGGTAGGAATTTACCGACCTCGTAGGGCAGGTGCCAGACTCGATCAATGTACAACTTTAATTTTATTGAATTCCAGTTCCATATTGAAATGCTCAATCAAGGATGTGTGTAAAGTACAGGTTATAAAATTCCATTTATCTTTTAATTGGCGAGTTAAAAAACTGAGGAATGAAAAATCAGGTATCGCGTAGATTTTTTTGTTTTTATTAACAGTAATTAATTTGGTTTAATCAGTATAATAAACTGTTAAATTAGTTTGGTATTTTAGTACTTGATGGGTGCGGATAGCGTGCCGACCGAAGGAGGAGAGTGGAACAAGCGCTGACCCCATGGAAGTCTGTGATTTGTGCAACCGACCCTACGCTAACCCCAATCCTTTCTCATTAATAAATATCTTGCCTCCAGGACGTCCTTGTTTCTTGTCCCTTTTCTCCAGTACAGGTTCCAGGCCTACAATTAGCCCCAATAAGCTGTTAAATTTACGGGAAGTGTTGATAGCCGTCGGCCTACTGGATCCCTGGACGCATATTCAATCCAGAGATTAAATTATTACACAAAATATTTTTTTTCCTTCATTCTTGTATTATTTTTTTTTTATTATTATATATATTTTTGTCTTTAAACTATTTGTTTAATATTAACTTTGTACAATTATTATTTAAAATTTTGCCTTATTTTCGTCTCCATAGTTCACTATTGTGTTGTATTTTATGTACTGCACATAGAAGTACTTACTTGTATGTATTTATTTTGGGTACATAAAATACAAAAAATTTTTTAGAAGAAGAAAAGATGATGAAAAAAAAAAAATCTATAAAAAAGTTTTTTTAAAGTGACCATTAAAAAAATTGTTTAAATAAAAAATATACCACCACAACTCATGATGAGGAAGAACTGTTTCTTGAACAACGGTGTGCAAGGAGGTGATTCGTTCGTGATCACGCTCAAATGCAGCCTCTTCTCCCCCAATTGAGGGCACTCTCATTGTAGAGATTGAGTGTACCACAGGGTTAACTCAGGTCTACAGCAACATAATAAATAATCATCTGCTACAGCCGAATTTGAAATCGAACAGCACCTTTCCCACTAAGCTACCTCACTCCCTAAAAACATGCAATGAAAAAAAAAAATACTAGAACGAAAGAAAAATAATAGTAGTAGTAAAATAGAAAATGCGTTTTACGGACGGACGGACGGTCCGAAACGTCGAAAAGAAGAGTATATTATTAATAAGAAATTAATATAAAAAGTTTAATGCACGAAGCTAACCCATTAATATATAATAAAAAAGAAAAATATAAATATAGCGCCTTTGAAATAGAATGTTACTTAATAAATTTTAATTTAATATTTCAATAAAAAGTATATTATTAAAATCATGATTAGGCTTTTTTTTTTATATTGCATGAATAAAGTTCAATGTAACTTCGACAATTATCAAATCTACGTGTTAAATAACCAAATTAAATAATAAGGCACCTTCTTCATGGACTAACGAAGTGGTACCTAAATTCTTCTATCAGGAACAGACATGTCAAAAATATCAACAACAATATTGAATTGATATTAATTTCATGAATATTTTAACACTTTTAAGTCCATTACTGTTTAATGTACGCTTTATTGTCAATTATTCAATTTCCAATTGCTTCCATGCATCATAAAGAGGTCTGGATTTTCGTTTCAAGGAATTTGACTATATAATTTTTTTTTAAATTTGAGATAAAGAAAACATTTTGAACATATTATTATTCTATATTTTGGACTTCGGGAGGTATTTACTAAATACTCATTTTTCATATTCAATTCACAATTTCTATTCTGAAATTGATATAATTGACAAATATGAGGATACTTAGTACATGATTATGGGGTAAATCCTGAAACATTGTACAAGTAAAAAATATAGAATAATAATATGTTCTAATTGGAAGTTTTCTTCATCTAAGAATTAAAAAAAAAAAATTAAATAAAAATAAAAACAGGCCGCTTAATTAACATTTATAAAGCAGGAACTGGAAGTTTCCAGCGTACCATTAAAAGTTTATTATTAAACATTCACGTAATCTGCTGAACACTAAGTTGGTGCATACACCCCATTCATATTATAAAAAATGGAATTTCCTCAGATAATAAGAACACTTCACAGGTCACAATTTTTCTATTAAAAAGAGTTCGATGCCTCTCAATTTTTTTTAAACTAAGCTTGTCTAGCCCTCCCGGTAACCGAGTCAATACCTAATGATGGGTTAAGTAAAAAACCTGACGGTTGGGCGTGGATGCAGACCGCATCACCTAGCTGTAGTGTAGTGACATATTATTTTTTAAAAATGTAATCAGCAATTTATTTTTAACTGTTTTGACGGCTATTTAAATTAAAAATTCTTAAAAGGTTCTTTTTTTTTTTCCAAATTGGAACTGAATATGGAAAAGAACTGCAACATGAAATAAATAACAGCTGATTTCAGTTATTCTTAAATCTATTGACTGCTAAATATGGTTCACAATTGACTGTGTTATTTCAGTTTTATTTCGTTTACCAACCTCCAATGCTAATTCTGTCAGACATCAGCTGGTTAGAATTATGGTATTTATTTTTATAAAAGGTATTTACCAATAAACAGTTGTAGACGAATAAACTAAAATTATATTTAGGTTTCTTCCGCTTTCTTCCATTTGTATAAAAATATATATAAATTATTATAAAATAAATAAACTGTAATTCCGTGATAAGTTAAATAACAACTTTTTATAAATTAAAAATGGCACAAAAAAGCAGTAACAATTTGCTTTTGTGTGTTAAATTACACACTCACCCACACCCATTACATATTTAACAAACCATTCAAAGGTTTTTTAGTATTAAAATGTTAGTTTACTCATAGTCTTCATTTGAACGCTTGTTTTGTGTTGGTAAACCTCTCTCAATTTTTACTGCTATTGGCATAAATAAAATTATAATTTGTTCTAATAATACTAAAATTCCATGATTATAAAACAACACAATCAATATTATTATTAAGATCGTGGAAGCAAGTTAATTATTTTGTCAATAAAATTACTTTATGTGTAATGACCTTAATGTCACACACTTTAGAATAAATTACTAATTACTGCAAAATAACAAGTCCTAATAATAATAGTAATTGTTCATTTAATATAATTAATATATTAATATAATTAATATAAATATATATCTGTCATTTAGTAGTTCTCTAGTAAATATGAATGTAAAATATAACGTTAAATTGAACACGAATGATTTTTACCTGATTCATTTTTTTTTCTCCTCGTAATTCGTTCTACTACGTTTGGAACCCACCAACCATGCCAGTCGCCAGCAAGGTTAAAGTGGGTACCTGACTATTCGTGAAGGAAAAACATCAGCCAACTGCGGATCATTTGAACATCTGTTGTTCCCATATAAGAGCATGTATTACGAACATGATACGATTCATAAGCGCGGAGAACAATGTTTTGTAATAGTACATTTTATTACAAGAGCCGGGAAGAAAGCAGTTATCTCCCCCCAATTTTTGATTACTTTAATGAAAACTATGTATAATTACTAGTCAAAACTGATGAGTCTGCCAAGTATAGGTTGGTGGAATAAAAAATGGCGGCTGTTTCAAAACCTTAAAAAACATTAGTTTTTCATTCGCAGCTACCAACAACACTAGAAAATCTAAAAGAACATTATTTAGAGAAGAGTAAATTTGCTGAAATGTGAGCCATAGAAGAGCTATTTATGTCCAACAGTTCTCCAGATATAGGCTTTTAAAAAGCAACATTTCATAAAAATGTTCTAAAATATCATTAGTTAGTTAATTTAAATTGAGAAATCTATATCTCAGGAACTATTTGACGTACAGATGTCTATTAGCACTCAAATTAAAGCTAGTATAATGGACTATAAAGAGGTTAATGACCTTTGACTTCGTAGGAATAGTAGTTTTCATGATATATGCTAAAATAAATTAATTTATAGTTGTTCGGACATTAAGTTTGATTTATGAAAAACTTCATTTAAGAAACCATTGGACGCACAGATGTTTGCCAGCCCTGAAATTAAAGCTAGTTAAATTTACTATAAAATATTTTATAAGCTTTATCTTAGTAGTTTTTATGACATTTGACAAAATAAACTCACAAAATGTTGATTTCTAGTTGTTCGTAAAAAATGTTGGATTTTTGAAAAAAATATATCACTAGACCCATAAGACCCACATATATCTGCCAATACTCAAAATAAAGGAAATTTAACTTACTATAAAAGAAGATGGCCTCGTGACCTTATATTGTAAACTGTTTTTAGAGTTCTACTACTGGGTAGTTTCTCTACATCCTGTATCATATCATTATGTCATTATGATCAAATTTACTGGTTGTATTTTTTTATACAGTTGTAAATATCAATAAATTAATAAAATAAAAAAAAAAACTTACTATAAAGTAGTTTAATACACTTATCTTCGTAGGGGTAGTAGTTTTTATGATATTCACATATGAATATAAATTTGGCAAATGAAAATTTGTCCAAAGAACTATAAATCAATTTATTTTACCAAATTTTATGAAAACTAGTACTCCTACGAAAATTAACGTCATAATCTACTTTATAGCTCATTAAACTAGCTTTGATTTGAGTGCTAATAGACATCTGTACGTCAAATGGTTTTTAAGATATAAATTTTTCGAAATAAATTAACTAACTACTGATCTTTTAGTACGTTCTATACAACATTTTTATGAAATGTTGCTTTTTAAAAAGCTATATCTCGAGATTTATTGAACGTAAATAGCTCTATTAGGGCTTACATTTTAGCAAATTTACTCTACTTTAAATGATGCTCTCTTGGATTTTCTATTGTTGTTGGTTAGTTGTAAAGATATAGAATTCCTAATAGAAAATTAATTATTTTTAACGTGTTTTGAAATAGCCGCCAGTTTTTATTCCCCCTGCCTATACTTGGCAGACTCATCAATTTTGACTAGTAATTATACCTAGTTTTTAATTAAGTAATAAAAAATTGGGGTGAAATAACCGCCTTTTTTCTCCTCTTGGGCTCTTGTACTATTAGTATTGACTAAATCGTCTAAATTTTTTATTATTGTCACCTTCGACTATTTTTCAAATACAGCGATACAACTAATAACGAAACGGATTTTTGATTATGCATAAGTAAAATTGAGTCACTGGTTAAGATGCGCCTAGTAGAGACCTGAAGATCTGTTGACCTTGTATACCGTTATCACAGAGGTTGTCCGTCTAGAACACGGTTGTCCAACTTACGAAGCCTCAAGGATCAAAATAAAAAACTTGAACAAAGCTGTGGGCCATTTAATAATTATATACTTACAATTTTAAACTTTAAAATATCAATAAGGTTCGTTGTAAAGTAAAGACATTAATAAAACTAGAAGTTGTAATATTTCTTCAAGTATGTGTTGTAAATAAATAAGGAAAATATAAACAAAATATTTTTATCATTTATCAATCGATAAAAACATTGCAATAACACTCAAAATATATATTTAGTGTAAAAATTGTCGACCAGCTACGTCCATTAACGAACCAAATCCACTTCTTGTTCTGTTGTAGCCAACCTCATGAGATGAAGTAAAGATTCATTAGAAAGTTTATTTCTATTTTGATTTATTATAAACTTCATCGACGAAAAAACACCTTCACATAAGTGCGAGCCTTCGAACATTGTTGACATTTCTAATCCTAAATTTCGCTAGTTTAAGAATTTTTCTTTAATCAGCAATATGAAAGAAATCGTGAAGGATTTTCTTTCTTGTTCATAGAAACATGTCAACTTGCACATCTCATAATTCAAGTTTTTGGTCAGTTGGTTGGTCTTCGATTCTACCTTTTTTTCCTTTCTATTTCCTCCAATCTGGAATTGAGCTCATCAATTATTTTTTGGATTTTGGAATTTCAGCTTTGAAAAAATCGTTATCTTTGTATTCTTCACCTTACTGAAGATAGGCATGAAAGCGTATTAAGTTTTTTGTTTCCCAATGTTAGCTTATTCGAAACCCATTGATGAAGCCAGCCAAATCTGACGTTTCTTTTTTTCCTTGCAGACTGGAGTTCAAAATATTAAAAAAAGTAATTGAATCAAAAATTTTGGATCATCAAACTTCTCGAATTCAGTGGTATCAGATGGAACATAGTTATTGAAAAATACACGGATTTGCTATTAATTAGAACCAATCACCCTCACACATCACAGCGCTCCAGCGGTCAGTTTGAGGACTATAAATCGCTACATTATTTTAATTAACTTATAAATCAGCATAATTAGTATAAGTTTGTTTATATTAAATTATAAAATCTCTTTCAAAAGGCGTTTTAAAGTAATTTTTTTGTTTAATAAGCTCTTGCAGGCAGCACGAAACGTAATCGCGGGCCGTAAGTTGCACAACCCTGGTCTAGACCTAGTTTTCTTATGGACAAGTTTTATATCACTCTGGCTTCTCTCATTGAATGATAATTTTAAAATTTAATAAAACTAACTTTGCTTTTAGTTTATAATAATTAGCGCAAATAAATATTTACAATTTGTTTTTATGATGGCATGAAATTTCAGCTTGACAGGAGCATTCTAGATTTAGGGAATAAAATTAGATATTTACAATATTCGAAAAACTATATAGTAGAAATTTTCCGAAAATGTTTCCCGTATTAAAGTTTCTTCAAATTTTACAATAACTATTTTTTCATGACCAATGCTCCTTATAATGTCGAAAATAATTTTTCCCAAACTGACCTCAAAGTTTCTTATATTGGCGCATTGCCTAAAAGATCTACAGTTTCACTATTTCAAATAAAAGCCTGTACGCTCACATTTTCTACTGAAAATTTACTACTTGTATTCTGTTTATTTATAATCTGTAACCGCCATCAGACCAAAGCCTAGTTGTATCTAGTAAAACAAAAATAGTGCATACCAGACTAATATAGTACCATAATTACATTACTTTATAATGTATAATAATAATTAAAATAATATCAGGTTAATGAGTTAAATATTTAAGTGTTCACACTTTCATAACCAATTATACTATATATATATTAATGATTCACCGTAAATGAATAAGAAGGAGATGATAAGGAATGCGGACAAGAAGAAACAAAAAATAACGATCAACGATGAAGACAATAATCACCTACACAGTGGGTCGAAACGTCTGCAAATAGTTGAGAACTATTTCATCTTGACCGCAGTCCTGAACATTTCCTTAATAACCAATTATAATTTAAACTTATTGGTACTGTTATTAATTTCAATAAACATATATATTTATTTCTTCGCAATATTCGTCTATGTGTTGTATTAGGAAAAAACTCTTAGTCACATGACTTTTAGTGGAACACTTATATATAACATAAAATACCTGTTTTCATTCATTTCTTGATATTTAAATTTTTTATTATTAAATTACGTAAATTTTCCAAATTGATATTACAGTAACTTGTAGAAAATCTATCCAGTGGTATCACTCTATAACAATTTGATAGTAGGCTTCCGGTCGTATGTTTAAGTAAAAAAATGTTTAACTTATTAAAAAAGGCTTTCATTTATTGGTTGGCAATTAAGTTTTTTTAAATGAAGGTTCTGGTAGCCTTTGCACGGGTCTCGTCCTTGCCCTGGGAACGTAACGGTAACAGTTATAAATTATCCCGTTCCGTTTTGGCCTGGAACCACCTAAGAGCGAGTCAGCTTCAGCTTTCGTTGTTTTTTTGGTTAGTGTTTTGTTAAAAAAAAAAATTGAATAATGTCCTTTTTTTGATTTATTTATTTAATACCAGATCGGCCTGGTGGACCTTACATGGTAATGTAAGAGATATATTTTTTTTATTTAACAATTGATTATGGAGGGTATAGTCTCATACAAAAGACACCCCTAACTATATACAACGTTATAAATAAAAAAAAATTAAGATGAAATAAATACATTGAAATAATAATCCTTGATAAAAGATAAAAGTAAAGTTAATAACAAAAACAATGACATTTGTGTATTTAACAAAATGAATAATTGACATCAAATAGGGGAAAAAAGTAAATTTAAGAAAAGGATGAAGAGAAAAAAAAAGAAACTATGATAAAATAAAATATTAGAGTGACAATAACAGAACTGATAAATATAGAATTTATAACAGGATGTCCTGCAGCAGCCTGAGCTTCAGTCTTCGGGTTGAGGTTGGGTTTCCCAAGTTGTAGGTAACTGCTCCTTTAACTGTCGGTAACAGTGAGTGGAACTTCATGAAACCTTTTTTGATGTAATCCTCTATTGCCTCTATTTATAATTCCCTTTGCAAATGGCTATTTCTTACAAACCAAGAAGCATGCACTGCAAATCCTACGACTTTATTTTGAAAAGATACTAAAGTTTTTTTAAAACCTATTGTTCCCAATGAGTGCTTTTGAATAGATATAAAAATTAAAAAATAGTAAATATTTATTATGAATCATTTTGATTGATAGTTAATAATTTAATAATGATCAGTTTTATAATTTTATGGTAGATTCAAATTAACTATTTACTTCGATATTTCGTCGTGTTCCACAGATCACTGGGCGTTAGGTAAAAAACTAAATAATATTTGGTCGTCTTTAAATGGATCTAATTGGTAATTATTATTTACTTTATATTTCTCGAGCTGTAGAACACATCCGCTACCTTGGACTACATCTGGACAAACGACCAACCAGGAATCCTCTCACAAGACTGAGAGGACAGGAAACTGCACGTCGATTTCGACTATTACAGCACTTATAGACAAATGGTCTAAACTACTAATTCATTACAAAAGACTGATTTACATAACAATTAAAAGGCATATCTGGACATACGGAGATGAGTTTTGGGGCTCCACTGAACCTTCGAATTTCTCTCGTATCCAAGTTTTACATTCCAAAATCCTTCGTAAAATCCTCAATGCTCTTTACTTTGTCACAAATAAAATCATACATAAAGACCTTAATGTTCCATATGTAACTTAACTAGCCCGAACCAGATATCATTCCTTCCATTCTAAACTCCCTAATCACCCAAACCCTCTTGTTTCTAACCTTGCTTCCTCTTCCATTCCTGTCAATTCTCCAAGGCGCCTGAAACGAAGATGGCCACGAGACCTGCCAATGTGAAAACGTGACCCCATTATAACTTAAATCAGAGTTACTAATTGTATTGCCATGTAAAGTTGTAAATTTCAATAAAGGTATTTACAAAAATATATATTTCTCGAGTTACGTTTAGATTGTCTTGAACGAAACAAGTTAAAAAACAGAAAAATCAACGAAATTATTAGCTTGATATTATGCAAGTCTAAAAAGGAGATCAAACATAAAAAAAAAAAAAAAGTTAAGAAATATTTCTGTAACGATATCTCAAAAAGTCACAAGGTCTAATGAATTATTTATTCAGAACTGTTACGAAAGTCGTTGCAAATCATTCTGTGATGAAAGAATATCGCGTGTAACCTTCCAGAGACGATGAAGCATCAGATATCTTTAATCGTTTGTCAGATTCACTGTTGTTAAGTGCAGCTTGTTTGAATAAATTAAAGTGATTTGATTTCTTTAGTTTGGAGCGTGGCCTTAGGCGTCGTTAGTGCTGGAGAATGGAGCAGTCCTTCAACGCCTCTGGTACATTAATAAAGAATTTCCTGTAGGCTTGAGTTCCCTCTGCCACTTCGATCTCACTACTTGTTATAAAATATCTATTACAACTTATTTGAAGATAATACATACTAATCAGTATTTGAAATTATCAGAATAAACCAGCTAACACGTCCTGTCAATTCATACTCTTGAAAAAACATTAAGTAATTAATTTGTATGTTGTTATCATTTTAATATAGATTTTTGAATTTTTAAACAAAAAAATCCATTGAGCACCATAATGCCATTAGGGAATGTCTCGGGCCAAGTATGTAAACTTGAAAACAAGAAGGAAAGTTGTGGTTATTCCCCACCACCCGGAAAGGTATGATTATTCAATGCACAACCAGTACAACTGATAAAATTAGTGTCAGTAAAAACTGTTATTCAACAGAGGAATGACAGTAGGTTGGGTTCCCACAAACACAAGCATACTCATCAATCTAAATATTTGATTTAGTAATTGGCAATATTCTTTTGTTTTTTTAGTTTTTTTTTAATTAAATTTTTTTTTTATTTTAGTATGTATGAGATCATTCATCACTATTACCTATTGCCCGCAACTGTGTGGCAGATTGTAATATCTATCAATAAATAAATCTATCAATCTTTAAAAAAAAAAACTAATTGGCAATATAATTTATGAGGGTATCCATTTTCTAAGAGATCTACTACTTTATTTTTTGGTGTTATGGGGATGATAATTTTCGCACCCAGATATTAAGTTTATATCTATAATTTCTGGATTCAATACTGAACGCTTCCTTTCAAACGTAAAAAATCGAAACGAAATTATTTGATTCGATTTTAAAAGTCATGGGACATCCTTTACCCAGTAATATTCAATTTAATATGAGAAAAAACGATTCTGTTCACAAGTAATCATGAAATATAACGAGAAATTTTCTAAAATGTCTTTTTGAAATATCAGCAACATTTTCTTAACCAGAGTCGGTTGTGGGAGCTGGGAGTCTCGGTCATATCTCTTGCTGTATCTAGGAATTACATTCTCTACCACGTAACCCATTACGTCGGTGGTTTCAATTCTAAAAGCCTGTTTAATATCGATAAGATCTTCACATTAAGTTCTGACTTAGCATAAAAAGTTTTTAAAGCATGGGACAGCACTGGGATTGATGAGGAACCGGTGACGGAAAATTATAAAAAAATATTGAGAATATTATAAATGTATTCTATGTTTTTAAAATAATTTATATAAATTATTTATCTTAGTATATATTACATAAAGTACTTTATTTGCATAATTAATACACCTACTACATGTACAATTTATAGTAGATACAATATTTGGCCCAATGTTTTACTGAATATTTTTTTATTAATTTTTGTAAAGTTATGGTTTGTAAAAGATTAGTGTAGTAAATAAAGTAAAGATACTTCTTCGGAAAGAGAAAGAATTGACGACATAATGTCTTAAAACTTCTAAGATTTTTTTTTGTTTTTGGAGACCGTTACAAGAACTCCTCTTCCGTTCCGAACGCTCGGGATGGGAGAAGTCACCGTTTATGGACAATTTCTGTCATGAGTCATTTCTGGAATTAGGTAATGGTTCGAATGACAACATTGAAACTAGAATATGCCGCCCCTCTATTTGCAAAGAGAGCACTTTTCAAGAGATTATAGTGTTGGGAATATGAACGAGATATTTTAAAATATTCCTCTGTTTCCCTTTATAATTACTAAATATCAATCAAAACAACAAAGAAAAAACTTTATGAATCATATTAAGCACACCTTTATAAATTTACAATCATAGAGAGAAAGAAAAACTTGTATTCAAAAAGTATTGCAGCCCTACTACATTGGGTTGCTACCTACATACACAGCATTGTAAAACAAGTCTTTTACGATTGCTTATTATTTTTATGTTTATATTTATATATTTTACACATTTTTGTAACGTTCAGTTTGTTCTATTGGCCATTTTCATCTTCACCCAAGTCAATCAAGTCATCATGTTAAAGTTTATTTTCAAAAGTAACTTCTGGAAGCATTTGTGATATTTTACTGAAATTCTGCTAATTTCCAGCTGATTTGGCTTTTTCCTGATGATTTTATATCTGAAATATATAAATAAATAGTTAACAAAAGATTTGATTCAAAATTTATATGTAATATATAAATTTTTTATTCATATTTGGGCAAAATTTATTATTTCTTCTAGTCAATTAAAAATAAAATTTTAAATTACCTTATTGCTAGTATATATAAGAAGCAGTATGTAAAATACCCTAGTCACCCAATTTTATGAAGAATTGAAGTGGCTTGACCCCTCCTTCTGTCATAAATATTTTCTTGCTTCCTTCCTCTACCAAGTTATCTAATCCCGCCGTACATCTTACATCTCTGATATCCTTGAATTTAAATCCTCTGTACGTTCCCGTAATACTCGCTCACGGCCAGACATATATGTAACTGGCCATCGAACCGCAGCCTTTGGTAGATCTTTCCTCATCCCTATGGAATTCTATTCCCTCCTTCATACCTAGTTCTAATACCCTTCCAACCTTCAAATCCCGTATCTTCGACCATCTTCTATCCACCCAATACCGGAAGAATAACAATTGAAAGTTTCAATCAAGGTTTATACATTTTCTGTACTTAATGTTTCAGATTTTCGTTTATTCTTGTAAATATGTATATTAGCAGAAATTGTACCTTTCCATTTATTATTTTTAGTTTAATTATACTTGATTTTTATCATCTTTCTTTTCTATTATTTATTATCAGAAGTCTTTGTCATCTTATGTTTTATGATATGATATATGGTTTTACTTAATTTGTTCTATTCTTAATTTATATATTCTGTTAATTATTGTTGTTCATTTTTATCTTTTCAAATTCATTATTTTATTATATTCTATGATATTTTATAATTTCATTCTAAGGCTCTAAAGATTTTCATTGCACTCAATAGGATTTTCTCTGTAAATATATTTCGTTTGAAAAATTGGGGTGCAGTTTCTGATTTCTTCAGTTTTTTTTTTTAGAGTTCGGCTTAGATAACATGAAAATTTTTTGTACCCGTTTTATACTTAATTGCATTTTTCTGATTTTCAGTTATTTTTATTGATTTTAAAAGCATTATTTTCTCAATAAAGTATTTCAAAACTCTAAATATCAAAATTAAGTCCTTTTTTTAAATATTATTTAACTTATGATTTTTTAAATTCTTAAAATCATTAGTATATTGATAAATCATGTCTTTGATTTATTGTGTACATTTCCTACAGCATATTACGGGCCAGTTTAGACAATTAATTTAATTTAAAAAAAACTCATTTTTGTTTTTTTTTACTAAGCAAAGAAAATGGAAATCTGATTACAGAATAGGGAAAAAAAGAGAGTATAATTCTAGTGATAGGCTACTAAACTTTTTTTTAGAGACAATAAATAAATAGATAAACAAATAAATAAATTCCAATAATGTAGTTAAATAAATAATAAATTATACTTGAATATGAATGAAAAACTTCTTAATTTATATACACTTATTAAAAAATAAATCTCTTGTAAAATATTAATTTATTTATTGTAAATATAAAAGCTCCTTAAAAAATAACCTCAGAAAAAAAACAGCTGATAATAAGCAGAATTTTAAGAAAATATTATTATAATTACTTTCGAGATTTGTTAGTTTCTAAATAGATTTTAATATTATGACTGTGCTTTTATAAGTACCAAGATTTGTGAATGGAAATGAGTCTGCTGACAACTGCCAGAATAGAAATAAATAAAACGTGACTTTCATTTCAATATCGTTCGACTTACCTCTTAAAGTATATAAAGTACCAGTTTAAAGTAGTTCAGAGTGGCTTCTCGTTTCCGATCCAAGGACTGCATTTCCTTTTTTTTTTTTTCTCTTTTTAAACCGTAATAAAAAGGGAAGATTGTAATCTAGAGGATCTATAACGGAACGGTCGTACATAAACAGCTCATCCAAGCCTGCGAACCTTACACCATACAATTATTCTTTAAGGAGGGGAACATTCCTCTTCGCCTGATATCTGCTCATCTTCGCCACAATGGTCCATCATCTCCCAATAGCTTGGTTAAAGTCCGTCACGGCTGGAGCATTAAAACTATTGGCCACTGAGGGCAGCTGCCGGCGAAGGCGAAATCTCAAGGAACTGGGCCGGTAACGAGGGCGACGAACCCGCGATGAAAGCATATCTCGGCTCAGCGTCTCATTCACTCATTTAATTGGGATGGCGGATCATTAGGCCTAAAGATAGAGGATCATATTCACCTTTCTTTATAACGGTCAGATATCAAGTTCAATTCTCCAGTCATGTAGCTATAACCCGAGTGCATTGACAAGCTGGAAGTTATTAGGTGGATGAGTTACCTCAACTAATAGCACAAGAGCCCTAGAGTAGAAAAAAGGCAGTTATCTCGACCCAATTTTTGATTACTTTAATGAAAACTATGAATAATTACGAGTCAAAATTCATGAGTCTGCCAAGTATAGGCATGTGATAAATAAAACATGGTGGCTGTTTCAAAACGATAAAAAAAAATAATTTTTCATTCGGAGCTCTATATCTCAAAAATTAGGAACAACACAAGAAAACCTAAGAAAACTTCATTTAAAGAAGAGCAAATTTGCTAAAATATGAGCCCTAATAGAGTTATTTACGTTAAATAGCTTTCGAGATATAGCTTTTTAAAAAGCAACATTTCATAAAAATGTTGTATGGGACGTACTGAAAGATCAGTAATTAGTGAATTTATTTTGAAAAATCTATATCTCAAAAACCATTTGACGTACAGATGTCTATTAGCACTCAAATTAAAGCTAGTTTAATGCGCTATAAAGTATTTTATGATGTTTATCTTCGTAGGAGTAATAGTTTACATGAAATTTGCTAAAATAAATTGATTTATTGTTGTTCGGACAAATTTTCATTTGCCAAATTTATATTCATATGTGAATATCATAAAAACTACTACCCCTACGAAGATAAGTGTCATAAACTACTGTATAGTAAGTTAAATTTCCTTTATTTTGAGTGTTGGCAGACATATGTGCGTGATATCTAGAGATATCTGGATCTGTACGTCCAACGGTTTCTGAAATGAAGTTTTTCATAAATCAAACTTATTGTCCGAACAACTATAAATCAATTTATTTCTATTATTATTTATACAGAATTGAGGAATTGGAACCTCAGCTACATTAATTTAACTGTAAGACTTTATTCAGTCCCATAACATATTTTTTTAATTTCAAAAAGAGTTACAAAAAATTGAATCATGGCTCTTTTTTTTTCTTTCAATTCGTTATTTTTCAAAATATATAGATAATTCTGGGAAGGACCACACATTTTAAATTACATGAAATAATTACTCTAAAAAAACATTTAAATTCGAAGAACAAAAAGTGCATTCATATTACACAGAGGTGATTTTTATAATTTTCCAATTACTCATGAATGCATTGCACGCCCCAGTGGCTGATGAATGAATGCATAAAACCATCGGAAGTAAGTAAATGGAATCAAGGGAGAACATCGACCTGAGTCTTTGAAGGTATCGTTCCTTCAAACGGAGTAAACTGACCAGTGACAGTCTGTCCTACAGGGATGAACTCTTAGAGGATCACTTCTTTGGGATTGAGCTAAGGAATAAAAATCTTAGTCTTCTTTGAAAGTTTTGGACCTAGTCGCCGAATGTTTGGCGAAGTTTAACGAGGCTACAGTGCCGTCCTATCTCCAAACGAGTTCATTTTGTTTCACCGAATTAAGAAAGACCTAGGAAGCGATTCAACAAGATCCCAATGTCTTCGACATGGTACCTTAAAAGCCTTCAGCGTGATGAGTTCTAGGGAGACAGAACAGAGAGAAAAACATTAAAACTTTGTTAAAAAAACAATTAAGTTCTGCTTCCCATTTCATTGGGTTGCTAGCTAAACAGCATACTTATTCAAATCTAATCAGACTTTTTTTTTATTCTTACAAAATATAGGCATAACACGTAAACAATATATAATAATAGCATATGACTTTTTTTTTCATCACTTTGGTTCTTTTATCTTTTTTTTTGTTAATCCCTCATTTTTTATCTTTCTTCCTTTTCTATCCTTCTTTCTTCATATTTTCTCTTTGAACCCAATGTCACTTTCCCCTTTTTTCTCTCTCTTTGACATAAATAAAACACACCTAAAATACAAAATACAACTAATATTCATTTAGATAAATGAGAATATAAACTTATAATATATATGTCATGCCATTGATAAAAGTAGTGACATATATATATTAAAACTTTTAATTACAATCAATTTAACACTATTATTTTAATTTTTTTTTTACTTATGTATCCAATCAAGTATTTCTTTTAAACAACTTGTTATCATATTTTCCTTTAAATCTATGTATTAGTTTTGTTTTGGTGAAATTTATTTATTTGTTTGTTTTACTGTAAACTGATCCACTGCTGTGACTAGTATTTCTTTTTTTTCACTTTTTTTCGGTTTGATCTCACATCGCTGTCTAATAGGGAATTTGTTTAGTGGGTCACTGGGAAGGATCTGAGAGGGGTATTTGGAAGAGTGAATTTGTCGATCAAATGAACTAAAAATTGTGAAATGGAATGGACAAGAAAGGGAAAGAACAAAGGAATAAATTGGAATATTTGTAATTGATTGTTAAAGAAAACTGGGGGAAAAAAAAATCTTTTCTTTCTATTTTATTATATCATGTAAAAATATGTAATTTATATATGTCCGATCACGGATTGATCAGTATGCTGTGTAATGTGGCAACCCGATATATTTGAGCAGCATTTTTTTTTTTTTTTTTTTAATAACTTATTGTAATTTACAACTGTATATTACATAATACTTTTGAGACGCATGAATGAATAAAGCATTTCTCTCTCTATCACAACAATATTTGTAACCATCCTTACACTCTCCAACAGTAAAATTAAAAATTATTATAGTAAATTGAAGGACAAAATAAAAAAATTAAAAAAATATATATTTTTGTGATCAAAAAGTATAATAGTGTTAAATTGATTGTAATTAAAAGTTTTAATATTATTGTGAAGAGTGATAAAATAGGGTAATTTTGACTGAAATTGGTGACCTGGGCAGAATAGTCTGAAAAAAGTTTTTTAAATTATTGATATAAATATAAAATTGTATTTAAGATTACCCTTGAATATGTACGAATTGCCCAAAACGTTGGACTTTTAAAGAAATAAAGAGTGTTTTGAGACTTAAATTTAGTACAATATATTTTATTAAAACAATAATGACCAAGAAAGTGAAAATATTATGTATGAAATAAGTTTTGATCTTATTTAAATAAATAAAAATTTTAAGGAAACATTTTCCTTGAACAAATGTTAAAAAGCATTTATCACAGATACTCAGGAGTGTTAGTACTAGCAGGGTCCTGTTTCATAATAAATTACAAACTAATACTCTTAGTCTTGTCGATTTAACTTAATACAATTACACTGACTTGTACAATAGTAACTTGTACTTTAGTACTTTTTAAACTGCTGTAATATCACTAATAGTCCTCCCTATTATGAAAAGAAAATAAGTATTCGTGTCAGTACTAAGTAGTTTGTATACTTGTATTTTGAACTAATATTATTAGCTTTCATTATTCATTTCAGGACCCTGGTATATTTTTAATTCAAACACATTTTTTTTTCTAAGGCTTTATGTTGGTATATCACTTTCCCCTCCGTAAATAAATCAATTTTTAATCTTACAACATGTAGGCATAACATGTAAACAATATATGATAATAGCATATGACTTTTTTCTCATCGCTTTGATTTTTTTTATCGAAAGCAATGGAATGATGATTCATGAGGTGCGTAATAAATTGGTGGCCAACTTCTCTATCCTTATGCCCCAAAAAGCCTAATACCATGGAAACACGAAAATACACAAAAAATTTCTTGTGCAGATTTCTTTTGTCTTAGATTTATGGATTTAAAGAATTGATTAGGTATGGGAAGAGTTCGATGATTTCACTCTCAAGCTCATTACGTATATTACCTTCAGAACTGAATATCATTGAATAGAATAGAACAATAGTATTTATTTTTGTCGAGAGAACCATCCTATTATCATAAATTATTAGTTAATTACTTTGATGTTATCTATTTTCCTACAGGCATCGGGACATTATATTGCCCCTCACCCCTTTGTTAGATAAAATCCATTAGTTTCCATTGAAGGTTCAAAATGGCGAACAATGACCTCGGAATTGGATTATCATTTAATTAATCATCAACATAAAATGTGCCATTGGGAGTCAATGACGAAAATATTAGGAAAATTGCTTAACCATTCATTCATACCTTCCGTTCCCTTAAGCAATTTTGGCCTTCTTATGTTGCACATTCGTGTTTAACGTGGCCGTCTTCATATAACGCAAATTACACAATGAAGCCATGGCTTGAAACTCAACCCTCCAAAAAGATTATTTCTTTTTTAACTATAAATCAACAATAAGCTTTTTGTTCTGACACACATCGTTCCATTCGAAGTATAAAACATTCATACGAGATAAAACCCAAAATAAAAATAATTATATGTTGGAAATGATACAAAAATATTGATGAAAATGATATAATAAAGAAAAATTTCGAATACAAGTCTTTAACGGAAATACACGTTCTTGTGTCACCTGAATCCAAATAACCAGGTTTTACAAAATGGTTCGTGTGAGTGTCTGTTTGTGGTAAGGATAACTCAAAAACGAAAAGTCGTAAGAAACTGAAATATAAGGTGTGTATATGCTTCTTTTTTTTTTTTTTATACCAAATCGGCCTGGTGGGCTTTACATGGTTAATGTAAGAGGTACATTTTTTTAACAATTGATTATGGAGGTGGGGAGGGTATAGTCTTAAACTAAAGACACCCATTACTATGTACAATATTATAAATTAAAAGAATTAAGATAAAATAAATACATTAAGATAATAATTTTCATTAAAAGATAAAAGTAAAGTTAAACAAAAACAATAACATTTAAGGATTTAAGAAAATAAATAATTGACTTGTAATGAAAAAAAAAAAAGTAAATTTAAGAAAAACATGAAGAGAAAAAAAAGAAATTAAGATAAAATAAAATTTTAGAGTGACAATATCAGAACTGATAAATACAGAACTTATAACAGGATGTCCTGCAGCAGCCTGGACTTCAGTCTTCGGGTTGTGGTTGGGTTTCAAAAAGTTGTAGGCTCATTTCACTGTAGGCAACTGGGAGTGGAATTTCATGAACCTTTTTTTGATATAATCTTCTACTTTTAATTCCCGATGCAATTGGCTGTTTCTTACAAACCAAGGAGCATCCACTGGAATTCTTACGACTTTATTTTGAAATGATTGTATTTTTTTCATTTTCGTAAAGGATGCCGCTCCCCAGACTTCGCAGCCATACATCAGCAGTGACCTGAGAATTGCTTTAAAAATAAAAATAGCTGTTTCTGGTTTTAATTTGGAATTTATATGTAGGCTAGGATATAGCATTGCTAACCTCGCGTAGGTTTGAGTTAGTTTGATGATGATATGGTGATTCCAGGTAAGGCGGCAATCCAGGTGAATTGCAAGGTATCTTTCTTTTTCTCTGGCAGGATTCCATTTTAAATTTTTGCCTATGAAGATCAGTTGGTATATGCTTGGGGTGAAACAGCAACTTTTTCACTAAAATCGATTGCCTGGAAGTGCCACTTTATAAAATCGATTTTTCACTTTTTTTTTTTTTTTTCCCAAGCGTCTATAACGATTTCGATTAAACTCGATGAATAATGAATAAGTAGTATTCAATATCAAATAATTTTTACCTTCGTTGAAATATCATTTTCAAAAAATCTTCCTCTAAAGTGCATTTAATTTTGCTTCTTTGAAAAAAATTACTGGTTTTGTCGTTAGCAACAATAATCAACGGAAAAATACTACATATTATTTTATGAATAAATAAAGGGGGGGGGGGAAAGTAAAAATTCGGACATCCGATTCGAAAAGGTAAAGCCGAGACAGATCTTCCCGGATTATATTTTGGCTTTCTTATCTTTTGTAAAACTGTCGTATTTTAAAAATTTATATTTCGTGTAACGACTTCGAGAAACCCTAAAATAGGAATATTTTTAGCAATAGAAAAATACATTTTTTTTTTTTTTAGGGTAAACCCTCCCCTCCCCTGAGGCACAGGATAGGTACCGCGCCCGTAACAGAATCTTTTCATTTATTTTAAGTTGAGAATACATCCCTAAGAAAAAACCCGAAAAATTTCAAAATATAATTTCATCTGTATATAACTTAAGTAAATTGTTAATAGCTAAGGAAAAGATAATTTAAGGTTGCAGTTAATGGAATAATAATAAAACACAAATAACTTAAGCTAATTTTATTTGTCCCGAAATTTCATCATGAATTTCAAGAAATTATTAGGATTGATTGTGTTTAAATTTTCCTCAACCGTTCGGTGGAAATATGGTCAGCCATTTTTATACTAAGTTATTCCATAAAAGAATTACTGGATATCGTATGGCCAATATTTTTATTTAAGAAGCTTTGATTTATATTGCTGATGGTGAAATTGCCTTTCTTGGTCTTATCTATTTTCATGATTTTTCTCGTAAGTAAAACATTAAGGATTTAAGACTTGTATGAGAAAGATTTAGGATGAAATTGAAGACTATACTAAAATGGACTGACTTGCTATAAAGGCTGAAGAGTATAAGGCATATAAGAACTGAACATGAAAGGTGGAACCACGACGGATTTCACAATTCGTTGGTTAATTGGTTAACATTCGATCCTTCGCACTTCGATCGTTATTGGAGTGATGTATCTAATAAATTTAGTATTGTAATTCAAAGGTTACTCTATCTTAGGCCTTTCTCAACAACTACCTTATGTAAGGGTACTCCTATATGGAATACGCATGAAATTCTAGACTAGTACAGGACTCGCATATTTTTTTTCTTGCTTAAGCGTTCCTCTATGTTCAAGGAAAGCAGGTTATTGCGGTAGCCGGAGGGTAATGGTTGCTAACTGTGTATTCAATTATTACGGCTTTTCTTATGAAGGAGGTTTTCCAAAGATCTACTTTCCCTATAATGGAAAACATCCAGGGACTATTAGTTTTTCTTGTGTATATTACAAGGTCAGTAAGGATACAGTGTTCACCTACAGACCTCATAACGGGGGATAAACATTAATGCCTTACACGAAACGTATAGTTGGAATCCCAATGGAAATTATTCTGATAAAAATTTAACCATTAGTCTTATAATAATCACTGCAATAGATAATTGAAAAACAATTTTTCATCAGGTCCTCACCTTTTAATTAAAATATTTCATTGATTTATTTACGCTTCCATCCAACATGAGATCACGAACTGAATTGTAGAAAAATGTTTTCAAAATATGTAAAAGAACACAATTAGAAAATAAAGTCAATGATAATTTACCTCGACAATAAAAAAATTCTATTGAAAGACAATTTAAACTTACATAAATTTAGTAGCAGAAAACCGTTGACCACAACATGTTTTATAAAATCCATATATGCGCGCTATTATAATATAGTTTTCATCACAATACTGCAATCGAAAAAGAGGTGAAAATTGGTTTACTCATAAAAATTATTTTCTGAAAAAATACAATTTTATAATGATATGCTGTACTTGGATAATGTAAAGTATTTTCCTTCTAATGGATAATGCCACTGATTAGTATTTAGTTTTTTTTTTGTAATTAGTATTTTTATTTTTAACATACGCTTTTTTTTGAGGGGCGATTTTTTGAAAATACTTTATTGATTGTGTAATACAATACACCGTTTAAATCAAGGATTAAACTAACAGCACTTTTAGTTTTATAGAAATAGGTGTACGAAATTGTAGTTATCCCAGGGGTGTCCCAAGTAACAGTTATATGTAACAGTTAGTAGGTAAATAACTAACAACAGCCAAATATGTGATTAAATAAATGCTTTTCAAGATTGTAATTGTTTTCCCTTAAGTGAGTTAAATAGAGCCCTGATTTATAGTGATAAAAGAGTTCATGCTGTCATCGATATTATCATGAGAACATGAGGTTATGAAAATGGACTTATTTTTGATATAATCGTAAAATATGTAAATGTGTCAAAGTTTTAGCCTGGAAACCTCAAGGCCAAAAGATAAATACTTGTAGTGTATTTAATGTAAGCTATGTATAAAATTATGCCTTAATCACTGATGGAATTATAACAACTTTATGACACAGATACACATATATTTGATAATACGTGTATAGAGTGAAAACTGTTTTTATTGTCAAATAATAGTTATCTCGTAGTACCAACTTCACAGTTATACCTTCTGACTTATGAAAGTTTAGCTTCGTTCATTGAAGTCGTAAAAATTTTATTTTTCTCTTATTTCCTTGTGAACACATCATTTGTTAGATGAAAACAAATTTTTTTTTTAATTAAGTAACTTTTGTTGGCCAAACTTCTTATTTGTTGTAGTTAAATAAAGTATTTTCATAAGTTTTGATGTTTTTTTTTCAGCAACCTATTACTGAATTATTCTTAACTGTCTCATTTTACCAAGAATACTTAATGTTCACTAGAGTTAACAGTAGTTCAAAGTAAAATTACGGAGTGATGTATCACTGCATGCATATTTACAAAATTTATACAGTAAGAAGATGAAGAGTAATTGTGAAAAGCTACTTTATTTTCAATCGAACGCCTCTGCATCAGGGTGGCGTTCAAAGGAACTAAACTATTTGTGGTTACTATCCTATTTCTTTTTAAAAATAATTAATCATTTTTTTTTTCTCGGCAGAGTGTACTGCGGCCACAGAGGGCCTATTGTACGCCATCCCTTCTCTGCTCAAAACTGACCAGTTGCCTTTACGAATTTGGATGTTGTACACTGAAACCGTCTCCCAAATTTTAGGGTCAAAGATGTGATCCTTACCAAAGATAAGATAATCGTATCCTTGCTAATGTATCACATCAATTAATCAATTAATTAGCTATTTTATGTTGTGATATTATTATTAGCTACTGATTCTGATTAATATCAGGTCCTATACTAAAATTATTTTAAGAGATTTTGAGGATTGTACCCTTTGATACAGTGGCAACTATTCTTTAGTTCATTGGAGAACCAAAGGAAAAAAAAATTATAATTATCCATGTCATTTAGTAATCATTAATTACTAAAATCGACGAACCAATTTTATTCACTATTTTCACAACTCTTAATAGAATGGGGGAAAAAAATATCTTGCTGCTTTTTATATCTGAATAGTATATTTTCAGATAAAACTAAAAATAAATATATAAACTACATTTTTTTTTAATAATTTATTTATTGTTATTTACAAATATATACAACAAATAAATTTGCTGTAGGTGACATAGTGACATGATACAAACATGTGGAGAATCTACCCACTGATAGAACTCCAATAACATTTCTAGAGGAGAAGATATCGAGGCCATCTTCTTTTCAGACGCCTAGGAGGATTATTAGATAATGAAGGAGAAGCCAGGTTAGAAACAAGTGGATTTGGGTGGCTGAGAAGTTTATTATATATAGAAGGAACAATATCTGGTTCTGGCCAAAACGGCAACATATGGAACATTGAGGTCCTGATGGATGACTTGATTTGTGACAAAGTAAGGAGCATTAAGGATTTTGGACTGTAAGGATTGGATTCGGAAGGAATTCCATGGTTTAGTGGAGCCCCAAAGCTCAACTCCGTATGTCCAGATAGGCCTTATAATAGTCATAAACTACATTAGATACAAATATATAAATATGATGGTTTTCCAAATTTCCATACATCATAGCTGGTGGTGCTTCATTTTAGACGGGTAGTTTATGTTTTTCAGAATAAATTTACAGTTACTTATGTTTACTTTAAACGAAGTCTATTTTGAAAGAATAAACAATTTATAAAGTTCATTTTCCCTCTATCTTCTTAATTCTCTAAGTTCTTTATTAATGGGAATTAGTAGATTGTTATCCAAGGACTTAGATCTTATTGTTAACACCAAGGCCCATGTCTGTCGGAAAACATTGTACAACAAGCTCATAATTGATGAACACAGTATATCTCCTTGGAAAAATTAATATTTATCTGCCTTAAACGTTTAAAAAGAAACAATATACGTCAAGATCTCATTTATAATAGCAGTGATGTGGCTGAAAATTTTTTTTTCTAGAATCCTACTATGTCTTAGAGATGAAAAACTATATCGGTATTTTCATCCAACAGTTTTTTGCCGGTATATCTTAATAATATATATATATATATATATGTATTGTCTTCGATATTAGATATTATAATATTGATATTTGTTTTCCAATATAGGGATATTGATATTTTTTGCTCGATATTTTCTTATTATACATTTTCAAAAACAATTATTCCATCCTAATTTAGTGGACGGTCCATGAATATATCGTATAGTTGAGAAGATAAGCAAAGCTTGGTGATGTACATCCTTACAATAATCATCCCCATGAACTTTAATTAATAATTTTCAACTAAATAAAAAAGTTCACTGATAATCGTTTAGCAGTAATGAACATTAAACTTAAAAAAACATGAAAAGAGACATATAATGTTCTAAAATTAATTATTAGAGATTCTCAAAATGTTGTTGTAATAATTTAAACAACAATACCGCTTCTCTTAAAGAAAATAACAAATATAATGAATTTTCTTTAATTAATAACCAACCTGATAATAACAATAACTAATAT
>NW_027114571.1:95126-103127 GCF_000696795.3 Halyomorpha halys
TCTATCAAAAAAAAAAAAAAAAAAGTTATATGAAATAAAAAATAGAGTCGAAAATAAATTTAACTTATACTTACAATATATTTGAGAAGTTTAAAATACTTCAGTTAGGGGGTTCTGTCAAAATTGTTGAGAAATTTTGATTTCTCTACTGCCAAAAAATTGTCATAGCAACGTCCTTGACGAAGGTATTATTTTTTTTTTCCTATTAATAAATATAAACCGCTTCCGTATGCCTTTCCTCACCGGTTGACACTTCTTCCTCATTAGCCGTTCTTCATTCCTCAAACCAATTAGATGCCGTGGCCAAGAAAGGTATAGAAACATGCGGAGGTACCCAGAAGACTTTCTAAACCAAACTCAGCACCATGATGCAGGATTTATATTTGAAACCACACTCTCTCTTTCTCTCTGACATCTAATGTTTAGGAACTAAATATATCAGATTTATTAACTAGATATGTATTTATCTCAGGGCATCGACTATAAACCAAAATCAGTATTGTAAGTGTATCATTAAATGTGGTGGTTTTGAAGCTAATGAGTCTATCGCCATAAAAATAGTTTCGTCATCCAGGCAATTGTACAAAAACATTCCACCAAAAAACACTTAGGAGAGATTCTTGTCCATTCAGAAACTATCTAACACAGGGAAGGATTTAAAGTTTGGGCGCCAATAAAATATTTAAAAAAAAAAAAAAATATTTGTTATGGTGAAAACTTTAATATCATAATAAGAATTTTCATGATTTATCATAAACACTTTCTTAGTTATTTAAACGAAGTATTTTTTAGTGTAAAGTTCCTGACACAGGGGCACATCTAGATCCTAATTATTTTGTATTATCAAATCAGCCTGGTTAGCCTTGCATGGTAATTGTGACTTTTTGTTGGTTTATTTATTTATTTATTTAACAGTGGATAATAGAGGGGGAGAGAAAGTTTTATGCAAAAAACAACCCCAACTATTTATATTGCTATAACCATGACAATTAGAAATAATAAATATCAAGTTATAAAATTAAAAAAATGATAATATTTATGAAACGAAAGAGAAAATTACAATTTATAGAATTAATGAAATAAAAAATTTACTTATACTGAAAAATAATTGAAGAAATGAAAAATAAATAATAATGAATAATTAAATAAAGTATTTATTATAGGATGTCTTCAATCTTAATCTTAGAGTTTGAATTGCCTAAAATCTATGATACTGCACTTTTAACTGTAGGTAGATTGGAGTGGAATTTTGTTTATCATTTTTTTACAAAATCATTAATCGGCTTCAATTGTAATTAACGATGCAACTGATTATTTCTTATGAACCAGGGGGAATCTTCTGCGTTGTTTTGGAATGCTTGCAATTATTGTTTCTTTTCGTACAGGATGCCGAACCCGACTTCACAGCCCTACATCAGCAGTAGCCTGAGAATTGTTTTAAAAATAAGAATAGCTTCTTCTGGTTTTAATTTGGATTTTTTATTTAGGATAGGACATTGCTAACCTTGCGTAGGTTTGAGTTAGTTTGATGTTAATATGGTGATTCCAGGTAAGGCGGCGATCGAAGGGAATTCCCAGGTATCTATATGTTTCAATGGCTGGATTCCATTTTACATTTTTACCTATGAGGATCAGTTGGTATAGGCTTGGGATGAAACAGCAACTGTTTCACTAAAATCGACTGCCTGGAAGTGCCACTTTATAAAATCGATTTTTCACATTTTCTTTTTATTTTCCTAAAATGGCTACAAGATTTCGATTAAGCTCGATGAATTAATGAGTAATTAAGTTGTATTTAATAGCAGAGAGGTTTTGCCCTCAGTGAAATTGTCTGATAGGGTTGATTAAATCTTCCTCTAAAGTCAATTAGTTTTGCTTCTTTTAAAAAAATTACCAGTTCTTGTCGTTATTTACTACAATCAACGGAAAAATACTATATATTAAAAAATTTTATGAATAAATAAAGGGGGAAAAGAGGGGAAAATTCCGACATCCTACTCGAGCAGGAAAAGCCGAGAGAGATCTTCCCGGATTATATTTTGACTTTGTTATATTTTGTTAAACTGTTGTATTTTTAAAATTTATATTTCGTGTAACCCCTTCGAGAAATCCATAGCATTGGTTTGTAAATGAGGATTGTTGTATCTGGTTTTAATCGAGATTTTCTATTATCGCTTAGATCCTAAATGAATAAAAATGTCAGGGAAACCAATTCAGCACGCCTCACCTTAACTAACATCCTATCTTGTTTTCTAAAACTCGAACTCTGCGCCGGGTTAGACTTTGGGTAAAGATCACGATGTAGGTTATGTAAGGATCACGTCTAAGTTTCTTTTCGCTTTCATTACCGTGCGAATTTATTGTACAGAGATGGTAAATAGTAAAAACTAGTCCAAGACGAAAACGTCTCCAAAAACAATTTTCGCTATGTATAAAAAGTAGGCGAAGATAATTTATAATTTTAGTGCGCTTTGTTGGGTCTTTTTTGTACTTAAAAATGCCTTTGAATTCAAAAAAATAATTTCGCTCAAACTTTAACGCTCTCAAAAATTACTGAGCCTAGTCTGCCTGTGCATAAATCCGCCAGTGATTGGTTACAGAACCACCCTTTTTATAAAAATTGTCCTAGTATAAAGGTTCTCTTAAACTGTATAATTTTTGGGATTTCTCGAATGGTGTTTGCATTTAAATAATTTTATTGTTTGAAATTGTTATATGGTATGTAAATGAGCTGTTGAGAATACAATTTACTCCAAATCAAAATTAAATTAAACTGAAGTTTGGAGTAAATTTTGGAATAGTATTTAGTCCTTTCAATTTATAGCGGTATGCAGTGATGTTGTCAGGATTTTATGAAGAGGGGTATTTGTTGTTTGTATATGAGGGTATTACATACAACATATGTAAATGTTTATGTTATTAAGTTTACTTACAAGAGGAAGACTTATAGTCCAGCACCATTTGGCTAATTCTGGCTTGACATTCTTAAATTCACATCTATCAGTGAAGGAGCTGTGGGACAGTTACATTTTATTTTATTTTTTTTTATTTATTTATTTTTTTAATTTATTTATTTTTTAAATTGCAAATTCCGTTGCACTTATATAAAAAAGGCACATAGCTGAGCGGCGCAGTACCACGTTGTACCAAGCAGCCGCTTTTTATTTAAAAGATCCCTGTGATCAAAACCCGTTGCTGCTTATAAAATATTCATAACTGTTAAACATAAATCATAACAAAAAATAATTCCTGACATCTTTATTAAGTGCCCAAGTTAATCACACCAAAGGAAGAAATCGTTACTGAAATGTCATTCATATAAAAAAAAAATTTAATCTAAGACCAATGATTATCTATTTCATGATTAAGACATTCTTTGAAAAAGTTTGAAACAAGAAAAAAATTTATCCATGATATATATATATATTGGATAAAGTTCATTTTCCTGTATATTTTTTTTTTTTGTAGATAGAAAAAATGTTTTTTTATATAAAAAAAAATCTATTCATCTACCTACATCTGTTCATTGTTTCATTATTTATATGTTAGGTTTACGTTCGGTTGAAACACATTGCAAGGGTATATAAAATTTATTTTAGACCAATTTAAAGCCATCCTGATTGTGCATTTATATCCAATGAGACTTTTTATTTATTTATTTATTTAATGTAATTTACATCTGTACAAAATAATAAATACAATAAGGAAATATATGGAATGTTTCATTTACATTTGAAAATCTTGGGAAGGAACCACCCAATGGTGGTACTTCAGGCATTAATTTAAATTAGAAGGTACCGTTGCCATCTTCTTTTCAGACGCCTCTAAGGATAATCAGGGATTGTTAAGGATGAGAGATTAAGAACTAATGGTTTAGGATGGGTAAGGAGTTTGGAATGAAAAGAAGCATATCTGTTTTGGGCCGAATTTGCAACGAATGGGATGTCAAGGTCTTTGTGGATGAGTTTATTTGTAACGTAATAAGGAGCATCGAAGATTTTATGTAGGATTTTGGATTGTAAGGATTGGATGCAGGAGGAATTTGATGGTTTGGTAGAGCCTCAGAGCTCAATTCCATATGTCCAAATTGGTCTGATTATCGTCAAAGAGACATTAAACAAATAAAATTTAAAATAAAGTAGGATTAATACGTTACATTTGAATGGTTCAGTTACCGTATATCCCCTATGAAAGCCATTTAGATTATTTTAAATGGTTAATTGGTAGTTTGGAGTGTTTATATATTATATAAATGATTTATATACAAGTCTGGGACCTGACAACCTGTGCCAAAAGCATGTAATTAATGTTCTGTAGCAACCGGTGGTTGGCCATTGTAAGAAATCTGTTTGTGAATTATTCACTATGTTGGGATGTCTTCGGCCGTGTCGTACGTGAGCTGGGAACGAAAAACCTTCTCAGGAAACAGCCTGATCGCATATTTGGTTGCTTTTCAAGATGAGCTGGGCATCCTCCCTTACAACCCCAACATTTTTTTTTTAATCAGATTTGTGTAGACAAAAAAAAAATCTGATCGGAATAATAACAATGAAAGAAAAAAATTTAATTTTTAAAAAACTTTATTTAATTGAAAGATATTACAATCTGCCATACTATTGTGGGCAATAGGTAATAGCGGTGAATAATCACATTCATACTAAAATAAAATAAAATAAGAATGAATATAAAGAAATAAATGAAATAAATAAAAAAAAATAAAAAGTACATAAAAATAAATAAAACGTCTCTTAAAATATATACAAATAGAAGGATAAAGAAAATGAACATAATCAATTTACGTGTATGAAAAAAAAATAAATAAATAAAATAATATAATCTCTAGTCATATTTACACTCTTATATACAGTATTTACATAATCGACCAGAGGATCCCTGAGCCCATTCTATCCCCCATGTGTAAGGGGTAGAGCAGAGCTCAAGAGATCACAGCGCATCCCTCTCGCCGCATCACTGGTAGTGAGCCACTAGAGGCTGAGCAAGTGCGCTAAAGCCGCAAATGCTTAACTTGAGTGGGGAATCTGACTATTGCCAGAACTCTAATATATTTTCATACCTATTAAAGTAACTAACAATGGTTAGTAATCATTGACATTCGACTTATCTTTTAGTTCTTTTTTCTTCCCTCAAGATCTTTTGACTATACATTAGGATCACTGCTACATCCAATATTTGTGTTTGCTACTAATAAAAATAAATACAAAAATAAAATATATCCATTGGTTATTTCACAGTAGTGCTTAGTACATTGTATTTAGGAAAAATACAATGTACTTAGCAGTGAAGTAAATTACTACAGTTTAGTAAATTTTAACTGAAAAGTTTGTATGTAGTTTAGTCATTTTAGGAATAGAAAAAAAACTATGCAGTGAATAGGAAGCAGTCGTTTGAGAAAGTTATAATCAAAAATAACATTGGATTCAAATCCTATTGATGCAGAAAGAAATTTCTTTTACTAATCTAATAGAAAATTTAGGTTTTAATTTTTTAATTTATATATGTATTCACTTATCCAACCTATATTTTATTTTCCTAAGTTTGTATAAATTTAAATGTTTATAGTATAAACTGCATTAGAACCTCCAAATTCGTATCCACTATATCTAAAACCTGGTTTATCCTGAAAGTTTATTTTATTTTCTAGGTCACAAAACATTGATGAAAACCCATATTTCAAAATTGAAATTTATATTTTGATTACATCATTTATGAAAATATTAATCATAAAGATTTTTTCATTTTAAGTCCATGCAGACATTCATTAAGCATATGATCTAGCTGACATTAAATACTATTTTAACTTTCGATTATTGAGACGTTGATATAATGATTTTAATCAAGATCATTTTTCTGAGATTGGTACAAATATAATTTAATATCATAAAACCGCTTGTTTCTGAGTTTAACTCGCTACCTACACACAAAGATTATGGTGGTATTGGAATACGGAACTTGTATTTCCATTAAAAACTCGGATTCAATACTTTTCCTTTCCATATACTTCACATATAGGTAAGTGAAAGTAAAAGGTATGTCTAGTGGTTATCTTGCGTGATATATAAAGTGAAAAGTGGCAACACGGTGCTGGTAAAAGGAACCTGGTAGTTATATCTATAGAATAAACATTCCCTTTTTGTACATTAGTCGAATGAATGTCAATAATATTAAGTTTTTTAATTTTTATAATTAGGCCATCTCTTACCCGGAATAGGCCTGGCCAAATCATTCCAGTCAAAAGGGATTGTACTGTGTATTGTAATTCTTTTCTTTTCTCTTTTTTTTTTTAATGTGATTTAAGGACAGTTTTGGAACCATCAACGGTTACGAGAGTAATCACTTGTTAATGTCCATCGTATATCGTATTTGTTTAAGCTATACACCGTTCGAGGATTATTGGACTGATCTTTATTTTTGGATTGTGCATCAAAAACACAGGTCACCCCAGGATCATCCGAGGAATTTTTCATTATCATCTGCCATTTTGGTTCAAAATGGCGCCCGTATACTCGTAGCGTACTCTCGGCCATTTATCATTTATGAAGATAGAAAAAAAATAAGAAGTGTTCTGGAATTACTTTCCCAAACCCTAAAAACAAAAGAAAAAATAAAGTAATTTAATTATTATTTCATGAACCTGTGTGATTTCCTCTTTCCAGTCTAATATTTTTTCTAATAAACCAAATTAGGCTCTTGTGAGATATAATCGAAAAAAGTAATTAAATTGCAAAAAATCTAAAAATAAAAGATCAAAATTGAACCATTATTAGCAAAGATATAGCATATTGAACTTTTAAAAGTGTATCCAGGTTTTTAAGCCATTTGAACCAGTTCCCACGGAAACTTGTTCTCTTTTATATTAGTTTTTAGAACAACTCGAAAACTACATAAATCCTGCAACACTCAAGGTGCTTATTACCCTCATTCTAGACAATTAAGTTGATAACAAAAATCTTAATTGGAGTAATATTATTGAAATTATAACAAAAAATATTTGTTTCTAATAATTTGTAGCGTTTCTCCATGATGTACTATGACTTTCCCCGATGCCATTATCTTTTTACAAGTGATTGTATATTAAGTACAAATTTTCTTATACACTACATGAAAAAATGGGTTGTTATGTTTTACAATTATCTCGATAACGTAAATAACGCTATTGCTGATGTAGCTAGAAGTGAAGTAACTATTTTCGATAAAATGCTAACAGCAAAAAATCCCAAGTTGTTCAACTTCTTCCTTTTTTTTAAAAAAATAAATACTGCAAGATAATATTTGATGATAGTATTACTCGTGATAACTGAAGATTATGTCGTTGAAGCAAATAACCATGCGAAATTTGATGCGGTTTGGTTATTACTAAAAATTAGTTAGGTAATTCAACTTATTTCTTACTTGATAATTCTTAGAAAGGCGAGTAGCGGCAAAAATATTTCGGGAAGATAACATCGAAGTTGATTACCTCTTTCTCAAGCCCATTCTATTAACTTAACACTTCCTCATTCAGCAAATAGAACTATTGAACGCACAAGCCACAGCCTTCTGTAATCATTATCTAATACAAATCGGCTAATAATATCTAATCAGAGACTAACCGATCATATTGCAACTTCTACCACGCTGTCTTGTTATTTCGGACAAGATGGAGTCGATTAAGTAACATCAGTTAGTTGATTATTCATAGAAATAAATAAAATGACTGATAGTTGCTAAGGAAGATATGATATATAAAACGAATAAATTATTCCTGATTATCCATGAGCACTAATAAGCCATTTCATGAAAAAATAACAGGCATTCAGTATTCAGCGATCTGATTCACTCATTGTAATGAAAGATAACCAAGCAACAGTTAAGTAGTAGAGATATGTGATTAATTTTCAAATATAGTTTTAATTTTTTAAACATCGCTTACCTAATTTTCAGTATTTAAACAAAAAGTGCCCGTGTAGGCCGACATATTTCCGTGACAACGTATACTCTATG
>NW_027114571.1:104287-107505 GCF_000696795.3 Halyomorpha halys
TTAATAATTTATTTATTGTTATTTACAACTGTATACCTATATACACATCAAGTAAGTTTACTGTAAGTGATATTATGACATGATACAAACATGTGGAGAATCTACCCATTGATAGAACTCCAAAATGATTTCTAAAGGAGAAGATCTCGATGCCATCTTCTTTTCAGACGCCTAGGAGGATTATTAGGCAGTGAAGGAGAAGCCAGGTTAGAAACGAGTTGGTTTGGGTGGTTGGGAAGTTCATTATGGAAGGATTGGGATATAATATTAAAATTGATATTTCACTTTTCTTTATAGCAATAGACATTCGACCTTCTGAAGCCCTTTTCTCTTATATTCTTAGCTGCGTTATCTAGACATGTCTTTGATATAGACCAACTTGATAACAGCGATATTTTTTTCACTAAATGGTACCTTCCACAAGACCCCGCTTTGATCTTCCTTGTCTTCCTCCGCAGTTTCTTGCCCTAGATTGTACAAATTACTCCACGGAGGATTTTCTACTTGAACCACGTTTTCCAGGATGCTCGTTTGAAAGCGGGTTTCACGTTGAAAATTAGTAGTAGTTTTATAAGGGCATTGTGATGTCTTAGATTGATGTTGTTAGAGATTTTTTTCGCCGGTTAGTCGCTTTTCTTTTTCAATGGTCGATTCGTTCCTTGAAGTAAACCGAATTACTTGAAGAGCTTCTTCCTTTACATGAATATGATGTGTAAAATTTAATTAAAACATTTTTTTTTATTTATATTATTTTTGTCCTAGTAATTATAAAAATTAACATAGGGGGCTTCATACAATTTTTAAAAAAGATTTATGTGAAATATTTTAATCTATAAAAATTTTATAACGTATATAAAATATTCTCGAAGAATTAGTTCTGTAATTTATGAAATAAAATCTTTTTCATGATGATACCAGACACATTATAAACGTGTATGTTTTTTTTATTATTAAAACAAAAATGAGTCGTCCAATCTTCAGCTTTACCTAATCCAGGTTGTAGAGTAAAATTAACACAACCAAAGGAACAATACTTGTGTAAAACTGTTCAGAAAAATGTATATTACTCCTACCTCAGGTTGCGTCATCACTGCTTGTTTCGCAGACCACATGTGGTATTATTGCGTTTGATGTTGGGGAAACGTCATACATATTACATATATATTTATTATATGTATTCTGTAGAAAACGTATATAAAAAAAAAAAAAAATAGGCAGTTAATACAAATGTACAACAACATAACATGAGTTGTACTCGCTTCGTGAAATTATGTTATTTCAAGATTCTGCAGCTAGATAGTAACAACCGTTTGAGTCTGCAATATAATTGGGTAACGCAAATAAGAAAAATATTGGAGAGCTTCGGAATGTTGGACCCGATACTACTTAATGATCCGGTATCAAAATTAGAATGGGAGGGATCGTGGATGGATAAAAGGAAATTGGAAGAATTTGTTATTACGACAATCGTCCTATAATCCGTGTTACTTTAGAGTCTTCATTAACACGGATGCTCCTCAAAGCTAAAAATAGCTCACTTGAGAATAATTGCCCAACTACGACTCTCCGGTAAATATGCAATTACTCTAATTGTCGGTCCATCCACAGAAGCTTTGTTCAGCTGGTAATGGAAAGGCACTGGAGGATTTTTTGACAAATGGAGTTTCCATTTTTTGACAAATTGCCCCGCGTATCATGAGAACCGAATCCGATACATGCTGAAACTAAGCAATATTAACTGAAATCTATTGTATGAATTTTTGTCTGTACCCTCAGGATTGGATCTTAAACTCCTTTTTATATATGTAACTCAAAGCATTACAAATGTCCACACAGCCTCATGAAGCGAGTACCCTTAATTGGGGGAAACATCCGGTGGTCAAGTGTGATTCTGATTAAATCACCACCTTGCTCAACCTTTGGTCTAGTAGCAGTATTTACATACAAAGTACAGCCCCAAGGCAAGGGCATATCTAGGGTTAATACTAGAGGGACAAGCCATTGTCAATCAGGTTGTGCCATTTAGCAAGGAAAAGGCGAATTAAACCAAACCTTTAAAAACATTATATATAATTGTCGCAGTGCTTTATTAGTTATTACAACTAGTATTTGCTTGGAAAATTTTTTTTTATTAAATTTATAATTTTTTTTCACTTCTAGAGCTCTGTCCTCCGCTTGGTACGCCCATTTCTGCACCCCTGTCCCTTCATGGGTTGTTGTGGTACAGATTATTTTTTTTTATTTTTTATTTTTTATTTTTATTATTTTTTTTTATATCTAACATATAATGAAGAATGAAGAAAAACACATAAACGTAACCAATGAGAAAAATATACGGTAATTAATTTTCTTAAATGAATATATTTTACTATTGCTCACCTATAAATGAAAATATAAGGGGTATTCATTATCTTCAGTTTAACATGTTAAAGCGTGTTAAATAGAAAAACTCATGTTAAATGGAGAAATATTTCCTTCTTTTACCATGTTAAGACTATATAACATGTAACATGGTTCAGAGTCTGTTACTACGTTTGTTAAATAGAGAATGACGTCACGCAATAGACCAGCGGAGCTCGCGATCAATTTGTTTGTTGTCATAGTAACAAGCAATGTAGTATTATACATACTACTTGATCGCAGTTTATGTTTTAATTGTGTCAGTATTGTTTTGGATGTTTTTATAACTAATAAAGCAATGAAAGACAATAACAATAATAATGTAATGAAAGCTGTCAATTAGCTCATCTTGATTCTCTTCCTCACAATTTAGAAGATCATCAAGGCAGTGAGGGGCCATATTTTCACACAACTTCCACTTTAGGCATGTTGTAATAAATTGCTATTATCAAAACTTAGAAGTAAACAATAATATCAAGTTTTTGGAAGGAAAGGTTATAAAACAAGTTGCTCAGAAAATCCGCTAGGAGCTCTCATGCGTTTAACATGACTTTAAAAAGGTCTGCTCACAATCCTATACTTATAACATTTAGCATGGTAAAACACTTTACATTTAACACAGCATCATGAATACCCCTATAGTAAAAGGAATTATTACCATGGTGAAAAATAAATTTGTTTTAAACGAGCAAGAATTAATTTAATTAAGTATGATGGTAATCTACACCTGGATTTCCTTCTATAGTGACTATCCCATAAATATATGGGCACAAAAATACTTTTCAGATATGTTTTATGGTTCTATTAATAAATATATA
>NW_027114571.1:107555-118384 GCF_000696795.3 Halyomorpha halys
TATATACTGACACTTCTATTGGACTGCTCGTGAGACATCCGGGAGCTTGTTATCTTTCCGCAAAAAGTCCAACTGATTCTACCTGCATCAGATGGTTCAGTCCATTAATAACATAAAAAGGAAAAAAAAAAGAAAGAACAACAGAGACGTTATAAATTATTAATTCCTTGTGTAAGAAAGGCTGAGAGGTTGAGGAAGTGGCGGGCATTGGCTCCCAAGAGTTCCCACAGATAGGCAGCCACCCACCTTCCTTTGCCCCACTGCCACACCTAGTATCCACCGTCTAGAATTTCAATTTTATTCGAAACCCAATTGATTTATAACACTTTCGATACTATTTTTATTGTTAATTGAACAATAAGGCCATCAGAGATAAAAAGTGTAGCCATTTTAAAATAATATTTTTTTTAATGATCAGAAGATAGTTGACCGTAGATAATGTATATGAGGAGAAGATGGTTGGGGATGTGGTCAGTAAAAAATACAGATAAGTTGAGAGAAGTTATTTAATAGTGCGAACGTTTCGGCCAGAGTATCTATCCTTCATCAGGGCTAAGAGCAAGAAAACAACCAATGAATATAAAAAAATAAAAAAATAAAATATAAACAGAATTATACAAGTAAATAATTATACAGAATGAAAATTAATTAATTTCTTTTTCGATTTATATTTTCTCTTTTTTTTTTTTTTTTTGTTCATTGGTTGTTATCTTGTTCTTTATTCTTAGCCCTGACGAAAACTAGAAACTCTGGCCGAAACGTTGGCACTATTAAATAAGTTTACCGCATCCCCAAACATCTTCTCCTCATAAATATTTTTTTATTTTTAGAAATTATACTATTATAATATTTCCTTAGAATTTAGATTCCTTAGTTTGGATTCTTAGTGTACGCATGGGATTATTATGGTTATGGTAAAACCGGGTCATGTACTGGCACTGTCTCATAGTAATGCAACTTTTTTCTATTTAAAACTTTAATTTAATTTTCATGACTTTTATTAATTCTTCTTAAATTGTAACGAAAACAAGTCCAAAAGAGAAGGTTAAAATACACTATTATTTTATTTTTCAAAAATTTATTTATCGATATTTACAACTGTATATAGAATACATCATGTAAATTTAATGTAATATCATAATGGTATGTTACAAGCATGTAGAGAAACTACCCATTAGTAGCACTCTAAAAACATTTTTCTTTTTAAGGTCTCGAGGCCATCTTCTTTTCAGGAGGATTGTCCGGGTTGTTGCAAGGTTAGAAACTAATGCGTTTGAATGGTTAGGGAGTTTATAATGGAAGGATTGATTTCTGGTTCGGGCTAGATCGTTTATATAGGAGCATTAAGGATTTTGAACTGTGAGGATTGGATACGAGAGGAATTCGGAGGTTTAGTGGAGCCAGTCCTATGTCCAGATAGGTCTTATTATTGTCATGTAGATCAGTCTTTTGTAATGAATTGGAAATTTAGACCGCTTGTCTAGTAAGTGCTGTAATAGTCCAAATCGACGTGCAGTTTCCTGTGTTTTCAGTCTTGTATGAGGATTCCAGTTCAAGTTAACAACAACAAAGTTAATCGTATGTCCAGCTGTAGTCCAAGGTAGCGGATCTGTTCTACAGGGGTAAGAGAAACATTATTAAAGTATACTGTCGGACAGTCGGTAGGTTTACTACGAAGGGTAAAGGTGATTTGTTGGAATATTATTTTATTAAAATGAAAATATGTATTTTACAATATAATAATGTATTTTAGTCGCGCATGAAATAATTTTCGTTAGAATTTTATATAGAATAAAAGGAACTTAAGTTTTAACCTGTAATACAAGAAAAGTAGCAGTACTGTGGGAGTTGGGCATTAGCTAGCTAATATTTAGTTAACTAATATTTTAGCAAATTTATTCTTCTTTAAATGGTGTTCTATTAGGTTTTTTAGAGTTGTTGATAACTTTATAGATATGGAGCTACGAATGAAAAAATACTTTTTTTTTACGTTTTGAAACACCCGTCGTTGTATTCCCCTACCAATACATGACAGACTCATTAATTTTGACTATTAATTATTTATAGTTTTCAATGAAATAATAAAAAATTGGGGTGAAATAACTGTTTTTTTTTTCACCCCAGCTCTCTTACTGTCACACTTTTATAAATGTTTCAAACAATGCGTGCCAAAACTTGCTTGAAGAAGAAATATATGGGTCAAGAACCTTTATATTTTCAATTTTTTACCTAATAATGAGATTCAGAGAAAATATTTACCAATCCATATTGGGCCAAGCTGGGCCTGATTATGGTCCTACCTTTTTATTGGTCATCAGTCTAACTAGGCCAAAAATAAATTACCTCTAGACCAAAGAAATTCTACTAATGGTTAGTTTCTTCGTTGCCATATCCATGTTTTATTAATTTTATAGCTGATTCAATTGTTGTATTTATAATACTAAAACTGTGTGATTTTATTAAAAACCTCCAATTATCCAACACGTATGTTTGACAGCGATCGGGTCTAAATTTTGTAATGTTCATACAAAAATAAAAACTCACTAATCCCTTGTTAAAAAAGTAAATTAGTTGTTTTAAAAAATAAGCGGAGTATAACAATTGTTCAAAAATCTCAAGATGATGTCAAGGCAATGATTTCAAATTGTTGCAGTGCATATTTCTCCCACTGCCTTGTAGGACTTTGTTTTATGAATATTTAAAAATAAAAAATAAAAAAAAATGAAAGGAAATATTAAAAAATAAATAAAATGAATGAATAAAAAATCTTACTATAAGTAATTAAATGTGTTTATCTTATTTGTTTTTTTTTTTGATAGATTTATTTATTGATAGATATTACAATCTGCCACACAGTTGTGGGCAATAGGTAATAGTGATGAATGATCTCATACATACTAAAATAAATAAAAATAATTTTAAAAAAATAATAAAAATAAAAAATAATAAAATAAAAAAAAACTCTCTTGAAATGTTTATCTTATTAACTAGCTTATTCTCTTTTATAATTCATGATGCAGGATTTCAAGAAATATGCAAGAAATGTCCTTACTCATTATACATGACAATGTATTATCAAACAGATTTTTAATTTTGTTCTTACTGTCATGATGGCACTTTGTGTTTGTCCATTTTGTAGTAGCTTTAGTTGCTTTGTCTGTATTTTCATTTCTTTCAATACGGTTCCTAACGTTTCTACTTTCTGCAAATTGTTCAGATACAAACCTAATTCATCCAAGAATATTAATATAGGTCATTTGACTTTTACTCCTTTTGGGTTACAAGTTTCTCCGCCGTGATTTCGGTTTTCTCCTCCTCCACTTCCGATAAGTATACAGCTCGGGTGAAATCTAAACGGCTTAGCGAAAGGAGGGATGGATCAAGTACCCACTTCATGGCGCACGGAGGGTGAAGACAGAGAGACCTGTGGGAAAATGGAACAAATGGAAAAGGTCCGCTGTCCATTATCCTCGACTCCTCGGCTAACTGTTCATCCGAGTTCTTTCAGTCAATGCTCAGTCAAATAAAAAGAACAACATGACGTATCGTTCTAAATGTTCAGTTCCTTAATATTACAAACTGTCGTAACAATTAAAAAAAGAGATCTATCTAAAAAATATAAATAACCTTTTATTTTCTGGGAAAAAATATGCTTAATACATTAGAAGGGTAGCTAGAAGTAGGTAGCTTAGTTGTAAGGCACTTTGCAAATAACTCCAAGAACACGGGTTCGAATCTGGCTGTGTCAGATAATTATTATCTGTTTCACTGTAGCCGTGAGTCAGTCCTATGGGTTTGGAAACCCCTCAGGTTCCATCTGGCTTCATAACGTGGGTACCCTTAATTTGGTAAAAATCTGTCGAGCATGATTCGGACCGAATCACCTCCTTCCACAACCTTTGATCTAGTTACAATACTTCCTTACAAATTACTGGAACCTTGACTAAAAATATTGCTAACACTACCCACTGGCACCATGGTAAGGCGCGGTGCTACTAAATCCAAGGACACGGGTACGAATCCGGCTGTTTCAGATAATTATCTGTTTCACTGTAGACGCGAGTCAGCCCTATGGGTTCGGAAGCCCTCCAGGTTTCAGCCAGCCTCATAAAATGGGTACCCTTAATTTGGTAAAAATCTGTCGAGCATGATTCGGACCAAATCGCCTCCTTTCACAACCGTTGATCTAGTTACAGTACTTCTTTACAAAACACTTCACTCCTGACCCTTTATTGGCTGTAGCGGTCGGTGTAGATTTATTTATTTTTAAATTAATACATTAGAAAAAATAAAAACATTGCTAACACTACCCACATCATAATAATAATAGGATCGAGAGACAATTCAATGCCAATATCATTAACATCAAGGCCAAACTTTACAGAACTATCCCACATCCGTCCCGGCCAACCTCTTAAACCTTTAATATTTCTTTCAGCGCCAATTATCTTTTTGTCTAGTTGTTTTTCGTGTCAATTTTAAACGCTCATTTCAGTCCCCGTAATGCTATTACTTCAATTATCATTATAAGATGTTAGCCCCGTGATTCCTTGTTATGTTTCCTTCTGTCTTCTTCAGTTGAGTTATCTTTTCTTCTTCTTACATAATACTTAATTGTCGACGACCTCAAGGCATTGTTCATTTTGTTCTCCCTTTTACGCGAGCGCTCATGTGTTCCACTAAGAACAGTTGGGATGACAACAATGGTGTGGCGAAGGTAGAATTTGACCCTACCGGGTTCATTCACTTTTTTCCCCCACCAGATTCGAGATATTTCACAATAATTATATGCCTCTTCTTGAAAAAGCACTTAAATGTCCTAGCTCTTTCTTATACCATATCCTGTGAAAGAATTAAAGTGAACTTTACACCTTACATGATCACTATCCCTTTGCACTCGGTGGTCCCTACTGAGGGGACATGAAAGTTTGTACGATTACGAAGAATGAACTTACTCCACCGCATTATTTTTTAAGAAACGCCTGTTTTCCTGTAGTTTTCTATTAAAAAGATCAAAATATTATAAAAATATCAAGATTTATGATAAATAAATCAACGGGTTTTACTTGAATGTGAACGTGCGAAGTGTATTTAGGACAGACCATACACTTCTGCAATATTTACAATTAGTGGAACAAAAGTACGCGAGTATGGTTCAATGATATTAGGAAACTTGATAAGGTAATAAAGAAATCCGAAAACTTAAAAAAAAAAATTACTAGAACTCACATCGTATTGAAGCGTTGTATAGTAAAGATCTCTGCAGTAATAGACAGTGTTTTGATTTCGTGATTTTTCATAAGTAATTTCCAGACCATTTCTTTAACCTTTCTTTCATTATTTTTATTATTTTTTTTTAAACACATAAAGACCAAACACCAGTGAGGTTCGTGATGTAAGCAGTAGCGAAGACGAGTTTCAAAGAGGTATTTATACAGACAGAATTAAAAAAATATATATTTAAGCAGAAGATAGTAATGATAGTTATGATGATATTATACAAATACAAAATAGTTTTTCTTTAATGTCCTGAAATACTTACAAACAAAATTTCATTACAATGCCTTACTTAGTTCAATAATTATACAATATAATGGAGGTATCCATGATGTGTTAAATGTAAAATGTTTTACCATGTTAAATGTATATGATTTTGAGCAGCCCTATTTAAATGCATTAAATATTAAATGCATAAGAAGTCCTAGCGGATTTTTCGAGCAACTTATTTTATAACCTTTTCTTTCAAAACTCCACATTATTGTTTACTTCTAAGTTCTCATCAAAGTAATTTATTACAACATTGTTAAATTAAGTGAAAAGTGGAAGTTTTGTAAAAGTTTGGCTCCTTAGTCATATGACCATCTAAGTCGTGAGGAAGAGAATCAAGATGAGCTAATTGACAAATGTCATTCCATTATTATTATTGTCATCCATTGCTTTATTAGTTTTAAAAATATCTAAAACAATACTAACACAACAACAAAGAAAATAGTGACGAGCTCAGCTGGTCTGTTCCGTGAGGTCATTCTCCATTTAACAGACCTAGTAACAGACTTTCAACTAAGTTATATCGTTTTAACATGATAAACTAAGAAACATTTCTCCATTTAACATAATTTTTTTCCATTTAACATGCTTTAACATGTTAAACTAAAGATCATGAATACCTCTAATATAACGATTCCAGGGTGTACGTTTTCGCGAAAAAAATAGCGTCGACTTGCCGGTGGTTATGCTCGAAACGCTGCTAAGTTCAAAGGGTTAATTTTGCTTTACTCATTTTTCCAATCATTAATTTTTACTGTTTAGCAAGAAGTATCGAAAATTTTGTCCAGCCTGTTATATACCAGGAGGGCTAAAAATACAGGTTTAAGTATCTCGGAAACGTTGAGCCAAAAATGCTCGATCTTTTGTTTCATAAAATATTAATCCGATAAAGATCTATTTGTCTCAAGATTCATAAGACAAGGGCCTTGTAGTAAGTGTTGATGGTGTAACGCAATAGATAATACAGAGCTCTATCATTGAGAGGAGAGAGGATCGTAGAAAGAAATATGGAATGGCAGAAAACTAGAGGAGTGGTACGTGATTGTTGGCAAGAATTACGATTAATTCTCAACATATTTCCTATTATATATATATACATATAATCAGTTTTTATCTCAAGACCTTATTCTTTACCTACTTCCATTAACGTTATGGTATTCAATTTTATGGTTTCCGCAAATTGTCCAAGCGGTACCAAAACATTGAATCGCGTAGATTTAAAACTTGAACGAACCTGAAATAGAATAATAATTACCCATTTGGACTCAAGTTTGTTTAGTATTTCCTAAATATATTATACAACTTCTGGAGAACAAGAAAATCATAAAGCCTTTTGAAGTTAGTCTAGTCCCTTATAATGCCATGTGGCAAAGAATATATTTATCCTATATCATATATATGTATATATTTTAGATTATTTATTGTAATAGTTGTTAAAATAAATAATAGGGCGTTAAAACAAAAATACCCTCAGGTCAGATTAGTACGACCCACCATTCGCTCAATTTTAGGACAGTCCTAAGTAGTTTAGTCTAGTGATATGATTAGTTTAAATAACTTTTTAATGATTTGTTAATTATACTGTTTCATACTATTAATTTTTTTTTTTTTACAACAGTGAAACGAGAATCATTCGTCGATATTTTCTTCAGTGTATTTCGTTCAGTGCTGCGAAGCATTTGAAGCGGAAAATAACTGAAGCACAATTCTATACTTGACAAGTTCATGGAAATTACAAGGATATTGAGAGAGACAGAAATTTAATAGTTGTTTTATATAACTCCTGATATCTTAATATTTATAGAGAGAATGTAAACAAGTATTGCCTTTGATTAATTCATTCCCTGAACTTATAAAGTAGTCTAACCCATATACTGTTAGAAATTTAAATAACTTCATATTTAGTTATGCGACTCCTATGTGATAAAACAAGTCAAAATATATAATATTATGTAATACTAGTAGATATATTTAATATAAAATAAAAATTCAACTAGAAATATCTGAAAGTAAACAAAACATTGTATGAAACTTTTTAATTTGTTAATAAAATGTTTTAAAGAAAGAAAGAAACAATTATGTTTAATTTAATTCACCATTCCCATCAATGGATCTACAAGTTAGGTACATGTTTATGTTATCAAAAACAAAGCCTAGATGATTGTATCTCAAAATCAATTTGTACTGACCAAATAGTTCCCTATCCACAGATGTAATGGTTGCATAAAATGTAGACATATGTCATAAAATCCTAAGAACTGAGTTTATTAACTTTAATAAGAGGCCTTTTTTTTTTGGCCAAAGACTTCCCCTGAACCGACGAATGCAAACCGGAATATTGTCATTAAACAATAGTCTTAATTTAATTATATTATTTCAAAATTTTTTGAGACAAGGTTATTATTTATTAAATAAATCAAAATTTAGTATCCAATTCTGTCTCAACACTTTATTTGTCACTATTCCAACGTTTCGGGCTTTCTAGCCATCTTCAATACAATCTCTTCCTCACATTAATTTAAAGTTTCTTTTGCAGGCTATTCTGCCCAGGTCATTTTCTTTATTATAAGTTACAATCATATTTATTTAAAATTTATAATCATTAACATTTAATTTTCCTCTATAAGATTATCAACAATAAGGTTATATGGTGGTGTATTTAATTGTTGATAATCTTATAGAGGAAAATTAAATGTTAATGATTATAAATTTTAAATAAATAGGCTTGTAACTTATAATAAAGAAAATGACCTGGGCAGAATAGCCTGCAAAAGAAACTTTAAATTAATGTGAGGAAGAGATTGTATTGAAGATGTCCTCCAAGATGGCTAGAATGCCCGAAACGTTGGAATAGTGAAAAATAAAGTGTTGAGACAGAATTGGATACTAAATTTTGATTTATTTAATAAATAGTCGTATTTGTCTTACCATTTACCGACTTGATTTTGTTTGATCCAATTTTTGTATGAACAACTTCCTGTAGAAGTAGCTTGAAATTTTTTTTTTAATTCTCTCCCAAGTTTAGCTAGCTTGTCAGCCCGTTCATTACCATACAGAACATGGCCTGGAACATACTAGAATTCTAAAAATTGTTTGTGGAATTATGGACCTCCTGTATTATGTTATTCGCTAAATACGATAAACAATGTTTTCTGTGGATGTTTTTGAAGGAGTTTCTTACGGAAGCGGAATTTTTTTAAAGGTACAATTTTTGTGTTTTTATAACATCTGTTCGATGATTCAGTAACCGAGTATAGTTCTGCGTTGCAAATATTGAATTTTTTGGGGAGGTTCATTGTTTCTTGTTGAGAGTAGGCATCATATATACCGGCTGCGACTTTGTTTTTGTCTTTTGATAAGTTTGTAAATATTTTGTGAAGTTAATCAGTGTTGTAATTACATACAAATACAATGTATGTAAGTAAATATGTAAAAAAAAATTGTAAAAATATTTACAATAAAATTTGTTTAAAATTGTTGTGACAGCAACTATTCTTGGGTTAGTCCAATGTGTCCAATTCGTAGTCTAGTCAGTGGAACTTCGTGTAGTCACCAACTTTGGGATGAAGTCTTTCATGGATGTACTGTACTCTTGATTTATTTTCTGTTGTGTTGGTCCAAGTTGTCTGCCACTTATTTAAAATTTGTATTGTCATAAGTATAATAAAGGTTATATTATTATATTGGCAATCTAAGCAGTCAGATGAGTTTCGTTTTCGATTTTCGTGATGTTTTGATATTTCGTGACACAGATTATCTAGTCGCCTCTCCTGCATTCCTTCCCTATCCCATTTCTATCGCTCTCAAACAAAGTTTTATTTATCACCAATCCATTACCTCCGTGGATAAATAAAATAGCCAATTTTTATTTCACCTTAGAATCTATTGATCAATCATCTAACCCCCCTGAAGTACTCAATTTTTTTTAAGTCTCCTCTCTAGCTACAGGGGCTGTCCATGTATCTACACTGATGGGTCAAAATACTTAAATCATGTTAGTTGTTCATGATTCACCATCCGCTACAGTCTTCCCTCCACATTCTCAGTGTTTTCCTCCGAGTTATATGCAACCTATTTGTCATTATTCCAAAATGTCCAAATTTCCCTCAACCCCATTTTTTATTTTTTTATCATAACTTTAATAAAAAAATAATTTCCTGTGGGTCCCCAGATATAAAGGGAAACGAACTGGCTGACACAGCTGCCAAAGAAGCATGCATCCTATTTCCAATGCCTCATTGTAACTTGTCGCTTTGTGATTACAATAAATCGGTTCTGACCCAATGCAAGGAAGCATGGCGCTGTTTTTGGTCCAAGGTGCCTGAAACAAATAAAGTGAAGACAATAACTGAGTAATACTCATCCTCTACCACCAATTCTAGAAAATCGTCGTGAACAATGCATCATAACCCGACTCAGGATCGGACATACAAGATTAACACACAAGCACCTTCTTGAAAGAAATCCTTCACCTACATGTTATAGTTGTAAATTTACCCTGACGATGGAGCATAGTCTGGAATCATCCAGTTCCACCTACATTTCAACCTCGAGAAATGTAATCACGAAATCCAGAATACGGTGCCTCTAACCCTTTACCCTGTGTACGGCACCTAAAAATTAGGGAAATAAATAAGCAGTCAGATGGTGGGATGAATGATGCAGATTTTGCCGCTTGGTCAGCTTCATCCCGGGATGTCCTTGTGTCCTGGTATCCAGATGAAAAAAAAAACTGTGCGGTCAGTCCAATTTAACTTGGATTATTATATGAGTACTGTGACAGGTGTGTTGTATATAGGTTTTTCAACAGTGACAATAAGCTCATAGATTAAGTTCCATAATAGGCCTCCATTCTACGATCAATCATAAAAACGATCCTTTGATCCTCGGGAGGATTTCGTGTAGATCCTGTTCGATCATCATTTTCGATTCAGTTGATCACTAATCCTCTGGTTATTTATTTAAAGAATTTTTTGTTTCGTTCATTATGTTTTGGAAACATGCATTATTTAAATAACCTAATTTAGCAGATTCCTTTTTGTGAATATTTTCAGATATTTTTTAATGAACTACGGTTTTTTTTCACCTTATTTTCCCCTGTCCATAAAATATACCCACAATTTTTAGATTTTACTTTTGTTTTGTTTTCTTCTTAAAAAGTCCATAGAAATTTGTGCCCAACTTCTTATGTAGAAACTTTCTTTTTTCAAAAATTGTTTTTAACTTCTAAATTAAAGTAATCAGAGCAATTTGGACATATGGAATTGAGCTCTGGGGCTCCA
>NW_027114571.1:119199-128461 GCF_000696795.3 Halyomorpha halys
AAAAATAAATAAATAAAATAATATGCAAGAATATTAAAGAATATTAATGGGTAAATATATTTTTTTAAAATAAAAGCAGTCGGTGCTTAATTTTTCTTATAACTCTTCATCTACTACCAAGCATTCCCGACACATCCATTCATTCAAACTCAAAAGGCTCTATACGATGTAAAAAAACAAAACAAAAATAAATACAGGAAATAAATTATAAATTAAGTAACATGGAAGGAGAGCAAAACGGTTCATAGAACTACTTTAAGACGACCCAGATTCAACTTTTTCCATCAACTTATTTGTGTTTAAGAGAGAAATCCAGTTTGACTACTAATAACGATTGGAATTCTATGTCATTGGAAACCTGTTCTACAAAAAACGAAAGAGGACCTACATTGTATGTTGGTTTATTGGTATTGTATGGTTTATATTACTAAATATCACATAATATTGTGTAATGTTTACGAAATATGAATTTGATTGGACCTTCTCTGAAGAATCGTGTATGTTGTGATTGTATCTTTGGCTGAGAACTAAGGAGACATCGTGTGAAGATGGAATTGGGTATCACTCAGTTACTCAATAATGAAGCTGTACCAGACTGAATTCAGTATCGAAAACTTAAGTAAAGAATTAAGTCTGACTATTCAGTAAAAAAAATCTTTTATAGATAAACCTTTCATATGGTTGTTAAAATAAATCTTTAAAGATAAGGAAATATTAAAGATAATTATAAAATATTCATTAGAAAAATATAACGAATATTAATCATGAGTAATTAAACATCAATTAATCAGGTGTGATTAATTTTCCTTAAAATAGTTTATAATATATTTCTTACATCGCTAACGTTACGGGTTTCTACACCATCTTCAGGAGCTCACAACAAATTATTTTTAATTTGTTTATTCCATATATTTAAAAAAAAATAATGTAATTAAATTTTTATAATATATATAAATCAAATTATCACATTTATTCAAATCTTTTTTTTTTTTTATTACTCCATTATTATATTTATCTAATCCCTCAACCACCTCCGTCCATTGTAAATACAACGTAGAAATTCATTCTTACTATATCGTCATTACAAAAAATATAATTAAATCTGTACCACTAAAACCTATTAAGGGTCAGGGGTACAGTTCTTCGTTAGGAAGTACTGTTACTAGACCAACGGTTGTGCAAGGAGGTTATTTGGTCAGAATCACGCTCGAACGCCAGATTTTTACCCAATTATTAAATATACCCTTATACACTTTATGAGGCTGGGTGGACCTTGAAAGACTTTCGAAACCGGGTGCTTGGAGTTCGTAGCATAGTGCCTTATCATTGAGCTACCCGCTCCCATATCGTCATTAACTGACTAAAATATTATAATACTTTTGTTTTTATTTTATTTCTTTGCATTTGCTATTTTTACTGTTATTTCATTCTGTTAAATTTTAACGATGTGTTTCATGTTCTTAAAATTTACATCTATAATACTAAAATTATGTATTCATATCTTTAATTTTTTAATTATACTTAAAGAATACATTTCAATTATATAATTTACTTCGAGATTATGGGAAAAATACAATTCGGAGAGTATTATAAAACAAATTGATCTCATGTATTTTTTTTTTTAATAACAAAAATAAAAAAGGTAAATATTAAATATTTGGTGCTCGCATCAAACAACTTTCATGCACTGAGATTATGATAATATTCGTACATTTAAAACAGCAGTTGTTTTTATATTAAATATAATATTTTATATTTATGTAAAGGAAAGTAAAATCTGACAATTGTTATAACACATATGAAATTACGAAAAAAAATTTTTCTTTAGTTAACAATTAATGTGTTTCATATTTTATATTTATCCATTGCTTGTAACTGCTAACAATGAGCTATGGTTAATTATTTTAAATAACCAAAATCAAAGTTACTTGAGAGGAAGTTAATTAAAAAAATTAGCATTCAAGCTCTGTTGAACAATTTCAATTATGATAGTACGTAGATGATATAAAATGAAACCTAATTTTTCATATTTAAGACGAGTTTTTTTTTTTTTTTTTTTTTTAGATTGATAGATTTATTTATTGATAGATATTACGATCTGCCACACAGTTGTGGGCAATAGGTAATAGTGAGAATAGACAAGATGAACATAATCAAACTATCTGTATGAAAAATAAAATAATATATACAATATTTACACAATCGACCTGAGGATCCCTGAGCCCACTCTATCCCCCACGTGTGAGGGGTAGAGCAGAGCTCAAAAGATCCCAGCGCATCCCTCTCGCCGCATCACTGGTAGTGAGCCAGTGGAGGCTGAGCAAGTGTGCTAAAGCCCCAAACACTCAACTAAGACGAGTTTAAACAAAAGTTTTTGAGGTATGTGGGAGAATAGTAAAACACTTTTGGTGAGTCGATTTTAGCGAAAAATTTCCTGTAGTATTTAAGATATCTCATTTATGTTTAGTACATATTTTCGTTTTTTGACTAGATTGGTCATATGCACATATACGAACAAACAGACTATTTTTCGAGAATAGGTTATTTGGTCTCAGGTTATAAGGTTTACTTTTTTCTTTTTATGTATCAATTTCATAAAACGTAAAATTGTATCAAAGTAATTTTCATGATAATAATTCAACCATTTAAAATTAGATTAAGACAATAAACATTTTTCTTACAGAAATACCAACTATTAATTCAAAGAATAAAATAAAGTTTAATATAAATTATCTAACTGTATAAGTATTCAATACAAAGTTATTAAATTTAAAGTTTTTGACGCATTGATCATTGAAAAAATAGGAATAAAAAGTGAGTGATGAAGCAAATATTTATCTATAGGAAAGATAATCTAGAATAAGGGACGATGTTGTCAGTCAAATCTTCCGGATCAGTCAGTAAATTCTTTCAGAAAGTTTAAATACGATTTGAACATAACAGACATTTTTAAAGTGCTAAATCCAATTACATAATCAAATAGATCGTTTTAATTATTGAATATAGTTTCCTCAGAAATATTTTTAAAAAAAATCATGTCATCTATCCTATGTTTACGTTTCGAACAATATTAATATAAAATGAAGTTTCTATTCGCTTACAAATACTCGTTAATCTCATAACATCCATATCTCAAATAGACTATACGGTTAAAAACGGGAAACAAAATACTGCGATTTTTGTCCAATGAGGGCCGTTAATAAACAATCCTTGGCAAATTTAATTATTATATAAATAATAGTTACGTGGAATAACATTTTAAAAAATCAAGGAAAATATATTTGTTGGATATTTCAAAGCTGATAGTGGACATCGGAGAATCAAGTTTCCTTAACATAACGGCCAGAAGACGTCCTCGAAGCTACTTTCACACCGGCTCCGACAGAATGAGGTTGCTTCTTGTACGCTAGCTGTCGGGCTATAGAGAACATATCCAACTATAGAAGTATGATGAAACGGTTTATAATAATATATAATATAATGTTTAAATATATACAATACTCGATAGATAGATATTTATTGACTAATTCCTTAAACAAAATATTTTTATAAAATCTTAATAATTAGGAATTAGTTAAGTAGATATCGGTCATTAAATATGCCATAACCATATGCTTACAGGCAAGACTTTATATATTATTGTTTCTATTTAAAAACGTAATATTAATAATTACGGCTTTTTGCACGATATGTAGTATAAGACCAACATTTCTTATATTTTGGAATACAAAGTTCATTAAATTAATTCCTTGTTAGACGATAATAATAAATGCAATCAATTTTTTTTTGAGCTCCTATATACTATTGTTAAAATTTAAACTTATTATGATTGAGACGAATGGATATAAGATTATTCTTTATTTATTCTGGGGTCGATCCCTTTAGAAAAATATTACAGGCGTACAAATTAGAGCCTTAGAGTAAAATATTAAATAAAAATGAAATTGTAAAAACATCATAAAATATAATGAAAATAATAAATTCGGAAAGATAAAAATGAACAACAATAATAAACAGAATATATAAAATAAAATGAAACCATGTGTCATACCATAAAACGTAAGGCGACTAACTTCTGATAATAAATAAAAAAAAATACAAAAAATCAAACACAATTAAACTAAAAATAATAAATGAAAAGGTACAATTTCTACAAATATTTACAAGTATAAACGAAAATCTGAAACATCAATTACAGAAAATATATGAACCAACGGTATATTTTTTATTATTGTCAAAAAGGTAATAATAAAAAAAATACTCTAACTAATCATAACCTTAAAGAATAATCATAAATGAAATAAAATGAAAACGATCCAATAATATTTATGTTAAATATTATCTTTCTTTCCATCTATTCTCATCTTATTTGAAACTTTTAATTGATATTCTTCGCGAATCGAGTGGATAGAAGGTTGTCGAAGATACGGGATTTGAACGTTGAAAGGGTATTAGAACTACGAATGAAGGAGAGAATAAAATTCCATAGGGAAGAGGAACGGATGGGGAAAGATCTGCCAAAGGCTGTGGTTCGATGGGCAGTTACATATAAGGATTTAAATTGAAGGATAACAGAGATGTACGATGGACGGCAGGATTGAATAACCTGGTAGAAGAAGGAAGGGACACTTCAGCTCATCATAAAATCGGGTGACAGAGGCGTCCCTGGGGACTCCAAAGATGAAACGTACAAAGCAATTTATTAACCGTAACCAAGTGAAAGAGTAATTTTACTATGCTAAAATTTTTAAAACTAAGTAATGCTATAATTTTAATGATGTAGAGAAAAATAACTATAGGCCTACATCAGGATTAAGCAAAAAAAAAAAATCTTTTCAAATCATACAAGAAAAGAAGGACAAATATAATAGTAATTAAATGAGGGAATATGATACAATAAAATAAATAACATAGAAATATATATGAAACAATGAGATACGGAAAATATTTTCAATATTTCATTTTTTATTTTTATTTACCTATGTATGAAATACATATAATTCGAGGAAATATCATCGAATCTTTGTTTTCAACGGAAATAATAATACAATAAAACATAACAACATAATGACATTAATAATACAACATAAATAATACAACAACGGGAATATGATACAATAAAATAAATAACATAGAAATATATATGAAACAATGAAATAGTATGAGATACGAAAAATATTTTCAATATTTCATTTTTTATTTTCATTTACCTATGTATGAAATACATATAATAAGAGGAAATATCATCGAATCTTTGTTTTCAACGGAAATAAGCGATTCAAAGTTATCTGATACCAAATTACCTAGTCTCGCTAAACGGAGCATTTGTCCGCGTAACCGTGTATGTATGTATTTTAATTTCTACAAAATCAAACTTTATGTAGTAAAACCATTTTTTCTCTTATAAGTTACGTGGACAGAATCAAAATTTGATATTATGAATTAAGAAACACAATTCGTATTTACCATAGTAATATAATAATGTTTTTAGATAATTATGAATAAATGAAATAAGAGTAATATATTTGTATAATATAGCTGTATTGTTTGACTACATTTATATTAATTTCAATTCATTCATCAATTATTAATAGAATCCTTGTACTCTCTCCCAATGAATCATTCCCATTCACACGGCATATTTTTCTATCCACCTCAATTAGTTTTCGGAAGAAAAAAAGGTCAAATGCTATAATGTACATTTTTAACTTCCATTTCCATTAAAAGAGCGAAATTGAAAAAATTAAATACTTAAATATTGAAGTTTTTCTATTTCAATAAAACTCATGTTGAAGCTGAACCATAAAAAATCCCAAAATTATTATCTGCATCAAAAATGCATCCAGTAGAAATGACGTAATGTTTAGATTTCCCATAATCTTTTTCTATATTATTCCTAGCTTTTTAACAAACACGTTCGACTGTACATGATCGAGTGATAATTTGCTGATAACTGTTAAGGAAATGTAATATTATATTCAAGTGTGTTGTTTTAACGTATTTATTCATTAAATTATTTTATTAATACTTTTTTTTTTTTTTTTAAAGTTATTTATCCATTCAAGTGTTTCCTGTAACCGGTTTTTTATTATATTTTCCTTTTATTCTATGTGTTAGTCTTATTCTCGTAAAATGTATCTATTTGTTTGTTCTTGGTAAATTGATCTACTGCTGTGACTATGAATGATGGTCTGATCACACATTACCGTCTAATATTGAATTTGTTTAGCGGGTCACTGAAGGGGATCTAGGAGGGTGAATTCTGGAGAGCAAATTTGTTGATCGGGTGAATTGAAAAATTGTGAAAGGGTGAAATTGGAGGAACAGAAATGAGAAGGAAAAATAGGAATGAATGAAACATTTGTATTTGTTGTACAGACCGAAATGGATTGTAAAAGGAAATTGTAGGGGGGAAAAAATTTGTTTTTTATATCTTATTATTGTATCTCTTTTTTTTCTGATTATACCATGTATGTGTAATTTATATATGTCCGATTACGGATTGATAAGTATGCTGTGTGATATAGCAACCTAATGTATTTAGGCAGCATAGATAAATAAAGTATTTCTCTCTCGTTAAATTTAAATAGAAGCTTTATCGGAGAGTAAGTTCAATTTCCATTCACAAACTAGAGAGGTTCTATGAATGGCACTAAAGCATCATTAAACATTTAACAGGTATTTTATATATAATCTTTTCAATTTCTTGAGACAGGTATTTATTGTTTAAATAAATCAATATTAAGTCTTAACACTCTTTATTTTATCATCAACAGTCCAATGTTTCGACCAATTCGGCCATCCTCAAGCACAATCTAACAATTAACAGGTTATTATACATTCATTCGTAACAATTTTAACAACAAAATTATCATTAATAATTTAACATATTTTAAATATAAATTTACATCTCAAAAACTGTTTTACTGGCTATTCTGCCCAGGTCATTAATTACAAGTCAACTCACACTATGAAACAATATGCTCAAAAGAAAAATACTTGAGTCAATTTACTCATAAGATAACATCAATTATACAGTAAATTTAAAAAGAGATACAAGAAATATGAATCAGTACTACAGAAAAATAAATTTATGAAAAATATGGATAAAATTTTATGTTACTATTTACAATTAATTTTAATATGAATTTTACTGATAAAATAAATAAAAATTTAGATCAAAATGGAATAAATTAATTTGAAATAAATTAATTATAACCCTGACCTGAGTGTATTGGAAGGTTAAAAATATTTTGTTTATATGATAGTTGATAGTGTTAAGTTGATCTAAAATTAAAAATTAATGAAATTGTGACAAAATAGGTAACTATACATAAGCTTAGGCAAGCTTATTAATAATTAATCTATTTCCCTATTAATTTATTGTTCCATAGGGTGGTTTGAGTTGTAATTAATGACCTAAACAGAATACCCTGCTAAGCGTTTTTAAATTATTGGATTTGAGGTATAAATCTATGTTTAAGGTATGTTGAATTATTAATAATAATGTTGTTAAAATTTTTAAAAATTAATATATAATAAAATCTGTAAATTATTAGATTGTTCGATACGTCAGTCCGAAACGTTGGACTGTTGATGTTATTAGAGTGTTGAGACTTTATATGGATACCAATTGATTTATTTTAACAACTTAGCAGGTATTTTAAGAACCTCATTAAGTTGCCTGTTGGAGATTTTAACAGATAAAAATATTTTACTGCTCTCTTTCACATGTCTCATTTACAAATAGAAAAAAAAATTGCTACTCCATGCCTGTGGGTATCGGAAACCGCAATAAGACCACAACGTTATCTGTTGAAACCCAAAATGGAAAGTAACTTACTCTTTTAATGTATTTGTGTTTGTTTATATGTTTCCGCGCAAGTGTCAGTATGTGTTTATAGTTCATATTAATATGTTTCCCTACATAATTGTGTTTTTTCATAACGAGGCATTTCATCATTACATTTCTCTCTTTTAATTTGAGACAATGTCTTCAGCTAATGGTTTACTTTTAAAAAAATCTCTTAGGGCCCGCTGGGGGGAAAGGAAACAAGTCAGTTGCACTAAAATCCATAATTTACGGCACCATACTAATATCCAAACTTAATTATCCAAAATAAAAGGCCTCTAACAGACAAAAAAAAATTATTTTTACTGCGGCGAATATTAATATATATCACTCTTGCTAATATTTGCTTAAACAGGAAGAGGAAACTTTAAGATTGTTTAATCGAGCAACATTTAAAAAGCGCCTGACATCGAAAAACGGCGTGAAACCCTCCACTCCCGCCCTTTGTGGTTGCTTTACTTATCTGACTTTTCAAACAGGCAATTATAGCGAGTAGCTTGGTCGATGTACGACTTGTCACAATCTCACAAGAGAAGATCATAACACAAAAAAGGCAATCCTTCCCGGCCGAACCCGCCCCACTAAGACCCCCGGGGAGCGACGGTCCTACATCACTTTTGAAATATTTGCTTAAAACGGGAAAAGGAGACTTTAAGATAGTTAAATCGAGCAACATTTAAAAAGCGCCTGAAATTGGAAAACGGCGTGAAGTACTTGAAAATGGGGAAAAAAATGACAACATACAAATTAACTTTCATTTTTAAACAATAGCATAAAAGTGTCCAAAAAGGCATCGGTCGCCAAAGAACCACGCTTGATATATCACAAATAAAGGATGATGTTTCATATTTTAATAATGTATGACTGCTGTGGGCGAAGATTTGTTAAATGCAAACTTTTTTATTTTTATATTGTTGTATATTCTGCATTATTTTGTCATACATAATAAACATATTCATTCATTTAAGGGTGTTTTATCAATGACAACCAAAGGAAATCTACCTGTCATCTGTACGTCACTTATCTTCAAAAAAATTTTAAAGTTGAAAAAAGTTGGGAATCCTGAAAATATTTTTACTTTCTTGGAATCTTGGCACTATAGTTTTATTTGATAAACATGTACTGTAAATGATGGAAACAGTGATATATTATCTCATTACAAAATTTATCTGCTAAGTCCACTCACACAACTTTGTTACCGATTTTACATGAATTTCAACAACAATAGATTATTATTTTTTTTTTTTTTTAGTATGCAAAGGAACGTTTTTATGATAAACTGATCCTACTACAGACAGGATTCAGCGTTAAATTTAATAAAAACACGTTTTTTGGCTATTGCTATTATTGATTTGCATACCGGATATGAAAATCACCTGATCGATTCCTGCAACCAATCAATTTTTTTCG
>NW_027114571.1:128511-130379 GCF_000696795.3 Halyomorpha halys
AGATTTTTAAAAAGAAATCTGAGGACGATGTAGGACGAAAATAAAAAAAAAAAAAAAAAAAAAATAGAAATTATTAAATTGCTAAATATCTTTTGGTGATGACTTTTCCATTTGCATTTTTAAGAGTATGAAACCTGTTTGAGATGTTAAACTGCTGCAAGAAAAAAAACTTTAAGGAAGTTCCATAAAATATTTTTTCGGCTATAACGCCATTAACCTTAATGGTATACAAGCTGATCAGGATCGGCTATTAACCGAAACTATCTTAAGTAGAGGCTGTGGATCAGTGATCAATTAGGGATTCTTCAAGACCCTAGTGCGTACGCCAGTGGCCGAGAAGCGGTCTTATCTTATCTCCTTGAGGTAGTTTCGGGCGTTATTTTGGCATCGTTTATTTATCATTTTATCAACATTGCTTAGTAGTATATATACAAATTAATAATATGTACAAATAATATTATGTTTTTATAAAAGAAAATAATATATAAATTTGAGAGCTTCGGTGAGGCCCCTTGCTACAATTCATTTATTTTCATTTAGTTTTGATTATTCTAATTTTCTTTTAAATGTTCAATGATAAATATCCAATCATTTATTCAATTCGTATGTTAAACAAATATTGTTGTTCCTTGTTTAATTTTTTTACTCTTTTTAATATTTGTATTTACAGACCATTTATGTAATAAAAAAGCATAACTCAAAATGAAAAATAGTAAAAATAAATTATTATAATAAATAGTTATTCTATTGCAGAAAATGAAAAATAAAAGGAGAAAAATATAATAGATATTCGTTCATAAAATAAACCCAATTTTTGCTTAGAAGACTTTTCAGGATTCAATTTTATCCATTTTTTTTCTAAGTAAACCCGTTAATTTTGAAGTATTTAGTTTCTTAAATCTCAAATAGTTTAATTAGCAAAGTCGTTTAAAATATTTTCGTGAAGTGATCTACCGAAGCGTTTCCAATTTAAAAAGGCCACTGAAGCCTTTAATCTTCTGAAGACATATTTCCGATTTCACTCATATTATCAACTTCGGACTGCCTAACCCCCTTTCTACTTTCTTTTTTCTTACTCTTACCTCTGAATATTTCGTTCCTGAATGACTAGAGAACATATTAGAGCACTTTAAATGCTAATTATTTTACTTAGATAATATTTTTTACACCAGGAAATGAAAATTAAAATCTGGTTCGCGCATCTCATAACTTTCACTTACCATCCCAGTTTGAGATGAAATCATTCCTTGTATATGTACTCCAGACGTTTTATTTATTTATTATTCAAGGTAGCGATTGTTAACGCTCAAAGCGTTGATTTTCTTCAATTTGTTCTTATTAATTTATCGTTTATTTACATAATTTTAAATTTGATTAAAATTAAATCATTAATTTTCAATCGCATGTGAAAATATGTTAATGAAAAAATTTTTATTATTTTTTTCAGCGTATACGAAGTTTTTTTTTTTTGTAAGAGGGATTTATTATAAAGATTGTATCGTACACTACTAGTACAGTATACTTCGACAACATTACTCTGATGAAATCCATTGCTGATAGTTGTATGCTTACGTACCCATCGCTGCCCACTTCGTCACGTCAAGATACAGCAATCTATATTCTGCCAACGGCAAAACCATCAAATAGTAATTATATTGTCTAGTCTTAAGAAAACTTGATAATGAAGGACGGTCTATCACAGAATAAGCTGAGATTTGCCTCCAGTTTTGTTAAACAATTATGTGATGTAAACTTTTTTTTCAGATAAGTAGTTTTTCCAGCAAAAATAATTTCTAAATATGTAAAATAAAATATTAATTAAGACTATATCTCTCTCTCTCTCTCTCTCTCTCTCTATATATATATAT
>NW_027114571.1:130550-156264 GCF_000696795.3 Halyomorpha halys
TATATATATATATAAAAGAGAGCTGTTGAATCTTTGTCCTCGATTGACTTGGTTGTCACTGGACCGATTTACGTGGGGCTTTTAGCTATATGTTCCATTTCGCCGTGGTAAGGCTTAAGATGAAGAAATCTTGAGATTTTTGAGAAGAAAAAAATTTATGACCAGAATTAAGCGTAAGGCTCGGAGTAAAGTAGTTCGGTAAATATTTTCTTAGAAAAAAGAAAACCATATTCGTTTTCAGGGTTTCCCAAAGTACTATACACCATTTTTGGAAGAAATTTTTCACTTCGATTCCATCCGTGCATTTTTTTTTCCCTCCGTCGACTATTTTTCACATAATCGTTAATAACTCCACTCCGTTTTATCCAATTATCATGTTAATAGAACTGTTGGAAAGCTGAATGTCTTCTCTTATAGCCGAAAACGACAAAAAATAAACTTGATGTTTTTTGAGGGGAAAATGTGGGTTTCAAATGAGGGGAAAAAATTCTCACGTTCTATTTTATATCTCCGGTTCTAATTTGTTTAATTAGTTTGTGCCTTTTGGAGCCATAAAAAACTGCCAGGTTTGGTGTAGATCGGTCGAGCAGTATTGAAGTTATTTCCATTTTTTAGATTTTTAAAAAGAAATCTGAGGACGATGTAGGGCGAAAATTTCGGATTAAAAAAATTATTTTCCGATTTTTCCGAAAATTCGTATATAAGGGTTTTTCCAGGTACTGAAAACGAATATGAACGTTGTTTCACCCTAAAAAATCTTTTACCGAACTTTGTATAGGAACTCCGTCTGAATTTTTTTCAATATTTTGAAAATTACGAAGCACAGGAAGAGTTTATGTACTTATTATTATCTTTACTTAAACCACTGCAAAGTATGGTGTAGATTCGCTGAGTAATATTGAAGCTACTAATATTTTTTAAAAAAAAATTATGATTGCAACTTTATAGCATGTATTGCTTAATTTATGTTACCATAACATAATAATAAAGTATTTCAAAATGCTTAATTTTAACTAAAAAATATAATAAGCTTTAACAAACTACCGATTTTATTCATTAAATATAAGCCTCAAATTTACTGCGTATACTGATGATACAAACATATATTTATTTCAACCTTTCTTTCATGAGTTGCTAAGAACGAATGTCATCGAATATATTAGATCAGTTTATGTCACCAAATCATAATAATAAAGTATATGTGTATGTTTAATTTAACTAAATACATAAATTTATAACAAACTATCAATTGGGTTCATTAAATCTATATACACCCTCAAATATAGCAATAGCGAACCATTGCCGGGTCAGCTAGTCAAATATAAAACTCCATTACAACATTTTAAATAATAAAACGATAATAATTTTTTATTCCTTATATTTTAAAACAAAAATAATACTTATTATCATTAACAGCAGTATTGAGTATTTTAATCAATTTTATTGTTTTAAGCCAATTTGGAAATTTTATCATTTTTAAAGGATATGTTAAATTTTTATTCAAACATTTATTATTCTTTTTATAGACTTTCTTTTTAATAAAAAATGAACTTGTAACTTTTATATTAATTTATTTAGTATAATAGTAGACCTGGTGGGCCTTACATGATTAATATAAGTTTTTTTTTTGAGCAATTGATTATGGGGGGTATAGTCTCATACAAAAGATACCCCTAAAACTATATATAATGTTATAAATTGAAAAAAATCAAGATAAAATAAATATATAAAAATAATAAATGTTAATAAGAGAGAACAGTAAGGTTTTAACAAAAATATCGACATTCGAAGACCTAAAATAACAAACAATTTTCATGGGGGGAAAAAATTAATTTTACAAAAGGACGAAGTTTAGTACCTTGTATTTTTGCTGAAAACACTGGTCTTTTGAGGAGACAGAATTTCACATCAATAAATTGGTTTACCAAACTAGGCGAATTACAGCTTATCCTGCAACAGACCTCAACTTAATTACTATGCACTTAAAACCTACTGGACAAGGAAGTTTTTATAAAAGTAGATAATCTGTAGTCCAGCAAGTAGCTGATAAATAAAAATCTCGTATAACTTTATAATTTTACGTAATATTTCACATACAGGGTGTCCTCTAACTGAAAATTATTACACTTTTTACAGTAATTGAAAGTTTATCAATATTTAAGGAGGTTAACGTAGACCTTAGAAGAAACAAAAAGGTTCGAATAGACAATGGCCTGATTTTATACAGAAAAGTATAAAATTTTTATTTAGTTTTTCAGCAAGAAAGCTTTTTTTTTATTTAAATAGAAAGCAGTAACTAAAAACTTATTCAAGTAATGTAATTATAAATTTCAGCATTGCTAACTGGACATTTTTTTTAAATATAGAATTTATCTTTGTTAAAACAAGATAAACATTAAAACAGCATTTTCAAACGGCTACATAACGCAATGTGTATTTTTCATAGAACCATGAATTATTGGCATTTTTTTTATCTGAATCTTTCGAAATATTGTCATGTTTAACAACCTTAAAGCCCGTATTAATCCAGTTGAGTTATATCACAGAAGCTGAGATTTGCGTTGAGTTTTATATAAAAAAAAAAATTTTATGTGAAATTTCGTCTCCTCAAACTATCACTTTTTATAAAAATATTAGAATAAAACACTAGTTTATTATTATAAAATTAATGACATAAACAATATAAAAATCCTTTTTTTTTTTTAATTTTAGAAATAATTGTAGTTTCATTACCTTGTACTTTAACAATAATATTAACTATAATTGCTATTTCATTACCAGCAATATTTTTTTCTGTCTCCTTGAAAGAATACTTAAATTTACAAATTGATTGTACTACAAAATACGTGAATTGCCCAAATAATCACAAAATATAAATTTTCTCTTTTTCTGTAGTGATGTGTATTTCTATACGACCTTTTTTGTTGTTTTTAAGATTTACTTAAATCGCTTTAAACACCGCTTTTTAAACACATACGGAACACCCTATATAGGTATGTGAAAATAAAATATATTGTGATAACAACCATAAAAACACACATTTTTGTTCTCCTTTAATTAATTATAAAATTCTTACATATTTTACATTTGTCCATTTTTTATAATAGCAATGAGAGATGGTTAGTTATCGATTCATTGAATCGAAGTTAAATGTTGGAAGTTTAGTTCATACATAGATAAGTAAAAAATTAAAATAGTTCTAGTTTGTGTTTACTTTTCTCTCTCTCTTTTTTTATAGTATTTTAGCCTCAGTCAATACTAATATTATTCTGATTATGAAAGAGTATAGGTATGTTAAAGTACGTGCGCTGTGTTAGTGGTAAATTCAATTCAGGACACTAAATGATATGTTGTTTTTTTGGCCTTTATTTGGACATTCTGGACCTTACAATTAAACAAATTTAAGCTCACTACAACAAAATTACTAAAGACACTTCCGTACATGAGTATAGTGTCTTACACTATATACTGCTTAATTGAGTGCAATAAAACCTTATATAGCTGGCAAGAAATTAATTTTTATTTATCCACTATTTTAATTGAAAAGGAAAAGGTAGACAAAAATCCCTCCGGTTAAATGAATTTCGGACATGATCCGGATAAAGGGGGATCTACTGAATGTACGTTATCTAATGTATATTTAATATATATATATACATATATAAATATATAATTAAATGAATAGATTAAACTATCAAAAATTTATTATTATACGAACAATAATTTTTTCGACAAACAACAATAAAATTTATTGCACTAAAATAACAATCGAGTATTTCACTGGTTTCTTTATACCTAAAAAAATTACGTTGAAGTTAACAAAACGTCCATGGCTTTAACAACATAAGTTATGGCCAAATCATTTCTGGTTGAATAAATTATCGATTCAATAGATTGGAAACCATTTTCGGTTTTCGATTAGTTTTTATTTTACCCTAATGGTTCTCTTGAGTGTTCATTTATCAAAATTCCTATACATTTTAACAAGTCACGATTGTTTTAAAATTCCGAGTCCGCATGCACGCGCAATCAATTTCGTTTCCATGATGATTCCAAAGACCAGACCCATACTGTTAGTAACGAATCAAATATCCAATGTGATTTAAAAATAGCAACAATAGACGGTAGGTGTTTCTTGCGATAATTAAATACGTTAGGAAAAATAAATCAGTTTTAAGTAGTACCTTTACCTATATAAGAAAATTTAATGTATCCATGTTGGAAATAGTTCATATATGGGTCAGGAATAAGGATAAGAAAAAAATCTATGATACACATCTGGTTATGATAGGAATGCAGATTTTGTGGTTTTACGTGTTTTTTTCCCTGAATTTCTCATATTCTTTATACTTCAGGATGTAGTTTTTAACGTTTTTTTTTTAATCATACAGCCCGAAATCATATTGCTCAGTTTGAATTTTTCGGAATAACCAAAAGTGACATTGACAAACAAAACGAAATGTATTATATATTCATATACATATTTATATATATAAAATATATTATATATATTTATATATAAAAAACACGATAGGTATCTAATATGCATGTTTTAGCAAATTCTTTAAAACTTCTACATGTTCTTAGGTTAACCATCTGAGCACCTAGTGATAAAACCACTATAACGTAAAACTGAGATAAATGTAGTAATAAAATTTTAATCTGAAACATTTTCACGTAATTTTGAAACCAAAATTATGTCATCACAATGAGACCATAAAGAACTAATTGAAAATCATTAATACTAAATTAATGTCTAATTATTAATTTTTAGATCTTATTTTATACGGATAATGATAATTTTTCATGATAAAACGCATTTTTAGTTTCCAGTGGAGGCTTCCACTGGAGTCTTACGTAGCCCGGAATATTGTAATTAAAAGCAATAAATCAAACGACAATGTTAATTTTTAGAAGTCTATCTTGCATTCTTCAATGAAACGACATTCATGCCGTTTTTAAATTTAAGGCGCTCTTTAAGTATTGCCCGAAATCTTAAAGTCTCCTCTTCCCGTTTTAAGTTAATATTTCAAAACTGATATAGGACTATTGCTTCCCGGGGGTCTTAGCGGGGCGGGTCCAGCAGGGAAGGCATTTTCCGATCTAAAATAGCTATCCCTTAAAGAAAAGGTTTTTTAATTTTGCACATACATTTCAGAATGCTCGATGTATAATAAAATTTCTCTCTTTTTTTTTTTATTTTGAGGTTTTCTTTGTACATGACTATATAATTTTTTTTTCTGATATACACTTTGAAATGCACTACAGGATATTCTAACACGATACAATTGAATGGAAATATTTTTTGTTAGCTTTCAATTAAGAACTTAATTCAGTACAAACTTTTTGCCCCTAGAAATTTATGAAAATAAAGTTAAGATATATTTGATTGTAAGCAACGTTGCATCGGATCATTAAAGGAGTAGATAAACTTAACTATAGAAATATAAAAAGGAATACAAAATAATAGAAAAGAAACGAATAATTTCATTTTAAAATGTTGCTGCTAGGAAATAAAGAGAGTTAATAAAGCTATGTAATCAGTACAGAAAAACAAATTTACTCTCCCTCGAAATTTGAGGTTTTGCGTTTCAAGACGATACTCGAATTTGAAAAATCCTCGGTATGCGTCTTTCCTCCAATATTTCATAACCTATTATTTTTTATATTTGACGATAAAGTCATGTGTCATCGTCGGATAATCCTTGGAAGTCGAAATTACTATACACGACATCTTTTCAAAATGACAGCCAATTAAAGGTTCATCTGCTTATGTCTTGGCCAATTTTATATATACAACATTTTATTTTATTTTCTAGGCAGGTATAATAATTCTGAAACATTTTATGGTTTGTTATTTACTTACAAATAATTAATATAATAAAAGTTTCGATATAATAAATGATTAATTTAAAGAATGATCCGTTTTTTAATAATTTATAGCATTTTCTATACGAAATGGAGAGCATAATGTTGAGTGAAAATATTTATTTTCATTCCTCACAGATAATTATTAGTTTCGAAACTGCACTCGTGCAAGGTACTTTTACTTTTAGCGCTCAGGCGTGGGCTCTTATAGAGGAATGAACAGTAACAAAAAGAAGCTTCCTGTCTTCGAAAGGAAAGTTAAGAGTAGAATATCGCGTCAAAGTACCGATAGGCTTTGACACGAGAAGGTGTAGGAGGGAAAACGCATCTCAAAGAAAGTTGTGACTGAACGCTTCGTAGAAAGCCCCACGAGAAGTTTTCCACTCAGCAAGTGGATCAAAACGCATTGATATATCCAATCGCAAAATGGAGACCTATCTGAGAAAGTCTAGATCTAAAATATTAAAACAAAATTATACCAGAACATTAATTGAAAAATTGTTTCTTCTCCGTATTCATTATCAGTGAGGTACCAAAAATAAGAACTAATCCTGTGAGTTTCAATAATCTTCAAGCCATTATGTTAATCTAACATCATTAAAAAACATTCAATGCAAGCAAATGAGAAATAATTTTAATTATGAGCCTCATAGTTACGGCTTCTATATTTTTTTATTGAAAATAAAAGTACATTGTAACAGAAACTATTAGAAAATTAACTATTTTGATTCAACAAAACTTTTTTAGAAAGTTTAAAAAACAAGTACCTACAAATTTCATTCATTTAATTTTTAAATAATCTAACAAATGAAAAAAATAATATTTAATTGGTATCAGCATATTATTAAGTAAATGTCTTTACAACATAAAATGTTGAATTAGTTTTATTCATGTTTACTAAATAAATAAAATATAAATAAATATGTTTTAATTTTAGATATTTTTCTTTCTCGTAATTTCCAGGCAAGCTCGAACTCCATAAAATAACTTTAACGAACGGACAGAAATTATTGAAGAATTAAAATTAAAAAAAAACACTGTTTCACAAAATATCTGCCTGACATTGGTAAACTCTAAAACATTACATACTGAACTGCAGTTACATTATTGTATTTAGTTGACCAAAAAAAACCTTCAATCTTTTGATTCGGTTACTCCACTTCATTTGCTCACACTTGTTCAATGAATGCTTAGATCAGAGACTGCCTGGTGAGCTCTAGATGAGATTAAAGAGATTAGTACATTGTTTCATAAGATTCATTTCATTTGGTCCCGGGGTGCTTTCATGCACCCTATTTGTATTTTGGTTCAAGTTTTCTTCTGTTCCAATTCATAATAACAAAAAACATATAATTTATCTTTTCACTCTGTGTCCAGTCCTTGAATAACTAAATGACCTTGTATATCCATTCTTATACCATCGCTCCTTTTAGAAGATCCTTTACTTCCATTCTTCCTCGGCACACTTTAATCACCAGTTAATATTTTTCAGCCTCAATGAACAATCCTTCGGGGATATGTAAAATGTATATTTTATATTAAAAAAAAAACTACTAGCTTTCCATATTTTACGTAATTTTTAATACAAAAAGAATGTGCATAGTACATCCATATCATAAGGAATATAATCGAAGCCAAACGCGAATGCAAGTTTGGTATGAAATATAAGTAGGACCCAATTACATCATAGACAGATTATTTACATTTCGACGAGGTATCAACTATGATATTCCCTTTTTTTTTAAAAAAAAATAAGCTTTCTTAATCTCACATAAAAGCTGAGGCTATCGCTGATGAATTAAATCTGATAACTTATAAAGAATTTGTGTTGTACATTTCAGAGACAAGAGCTCCAATAACAATATTATTTCTTTAAATAAAGAATCAGGGGCTTATAAAACAACTCAAATTCAAAATCAAAGGTGATATTATGCGGAGATTTGCCAGTTTTAAAGAAACATATATTGAAATGTCCTCCATCTATGGTCATTTGAAGTAAGATTAGCAGAGATGGTAGCTCACCCAAAAAAATAAGTATGAGAAAAAATCCTACTTACAAACTTATTCCCTGATAATGCTTTTTTTTCCGACTAATTTTAGGTATTTGTTTATGGCTCGTTTGGACTAGGATTAGTTAAATTATTGCACAATACATTTTGGTTTTAATAAATAAAACTAAAAACAGGTATATATAAAACAAAACAAAAAATTATAAATTTTTATAGAAATATATTTGTTTTTTCATTTTTTCTGGATTATACAAGATAATTCATAGATTTTATACCCGCCATATTTTTACAGCTACGATAAAAGTCGTATACATATAAAATTTATATGAAATATGGCAAGTTTACAACCAATCGTTAAAATTTCAAGATAACTTGTTGTGGCCAAGAACGCAAACTACAAGTCTCATCTTAATGAGTAGTCCACGCAACCATTGAGAATAAATTTTCATTAAAAATAACTATAATTGGATCTGGTTACTAAATATTAGTGGCTAAAAATTATTGATACTAAGAAAAATACGCTTTATTTAGGATAGCAATTTCTTAAAAAACCTAAATTACATAAAATTAATATTTTTTTTATAACATAAAATCGGTAATTTAATGATGTTCATTATACATGTTTTGTCCTATCCATTAAATTATTGAGAATATTTAATATATAATGATTTTGAAAAATAAAATGTAGGGAAAATAAATCCATCTATGGTTGCTATTTATAACATTAAAGTCTCTACCATAGCGTTTTGGAGACTTTAATGCCATTGAAGCAAGAGTAATTACATACGTGTTTGACTTATGGAATAAATGTACTTTTAGGTGAAGAAAGAACAAATTTATTCACAAAATTTATAATTAGCTTATTTCAAGTTATTGAATAAATAATTACAAATATACTGTTCTTTTTTTGTTGTTTTTTTAATAGTGGACATCTAAATATTTGTATCCATTTATTTTTTTTACTAATATTTATAATTTGTTACATCTCATATGTTTTAATTTATTTCTACCAGGCCCTGTATCAGATTTTTCCTTACGTGAAACGTCATCATCTTGTCGCTTCATTAGTAAACCAGTCCGTTATCCCGTTCTCCTCTATCCAAAAATGTTCATTTACATGTTCTAACTTTGTCAGTTTACTAATAAAATATGAATAAACTAAATAATAATAGATAAATAAAAGAATTTTAAAACACCTTTACCATAAGCCATATGACACAGAAACAGCAAAAAGATGGATGGCTGTAACATGTACCGACAACACGTCCTCAAACGCTGTCAAGTCTCTGACAATAGAATCAAAGTCACGCTATGGACTACGATTCTAAACAATTCTCTCTACTTTCGGTGGAAAACAGCAAAGTCACTCTTTCAATACACGTCATATGAACAGTACTGGCACAATATATGTCTCCATTCAATTTCTAATTTTCTGACTACCGACTTACAGAAAAAAAGTACCATTTTGTTTTTTAACTTTACGTTTTTATTAAATAAATAAAATTGTATCGTTGTATATATGATAGTGATAGTGTGGATTAATTGAAATTTAAAAATTAATGAAGATTAAAAAAAAATAGGTAACTAAATATAAGCTGAGGTAAGCTTATTAATAATAAATATGACTCCCTATTAATTGACTTTTCCATAGGGTGTATTTGACTTATAATTAATGACCTGGGCAGAATAGCCTGCAAAACAATTTTATATTATTTGAAGATTGTCCTTAATTTATAATTTATATTATTGATGAATTTATATTGGAAGATTGTCCTTGAGGATGGTGGAATTGGCCGAAACGTTGGACTATTGATGTAATATAAAGTTTTGAGACTATAGAAGGATACAATTTTAATTATTTAATAAATAAATACCAGTCTTAAGAAATTGAAAAAATTATACTTGAATTTTGCGTTTTTATTTAGTTCTAAATATTATTGCCATTTATTTTTATTTTTCACTATTTCTATTTCTACTCCAAATATTTATTCTACGACTGTTAGAAAATATTTAATCAAACTATTCTATTCTAGAATTGTTCGTATTTGTTGGGTTTTTTTCCATTTATTTATTATGAAATTTAATATGACCAAAAGGCACAATTTCCAACCTAGCGTTTGTACCTAGCAACTTTAAACCAATTTTGATTACTGCACATCTTTCCAATGCAGTGATAGAGAATTTTATGCGGAAAATAAGATTATGATTTCATATGCTTTTTCCTAACACTATCCTTACCACGTATGCTGATGACACATGTGTGCTCACAGTTAGTAATAACCCTTTGATTGCATCCCAAACTCTCCAGTCCCATATCACAATCCTCGAAGAATGGTGTCGAAATTGGAGGATAAAGACTTAATCCCAACAAATCACATTTACTCTTCGTCGTAAACCTGCCGACTGCCCTACAGTATACTTTAATAATGTGGCTCTTACCCCTGTAGAACAGATTCGTTATCTTGGACTTCATCTTGACAAACGACTAACCTGGAATCCTCACACAAGACTGAAAAGACAGGAAACTGCACGCAGATTCCGACTACTACAGCACTTACTAGACAAACGGTCTAAACTTCCAACTCATTACAAAAGACTGATCTACATGACAATAATAAGGCCCATCTGGATATACGGAGTTGAGCTTTGGGGCTCCACTAAACCTTCGAATTCCTCTCGTATCCAATCTTTACAATCCAAAATCCTTCGTAAAATCCTCAATGCTTCTTATTTTGTTACTAATAAAACCATCCATAAAGACCTAAATGTTCCTTATGTAACCGATCTAGCCCGAACCCGATATTATTCCTTCCATAATAAACTCCCTAACCACCCAAACCCACTCGTTTCTAACCTTGCTTCCTCTTCCATTCCTGGCAATCCTCCGAGGCGCCTGAAAAGAAGATGGCCTCGTGACCTTATATTGTAAACTGTTTTTAGAGTTCTACTACTGGGTAGTTTCTCTACATCCTGTATCATATCATATGCCATTATGATCAAATTTACTGGTTGTATTTTTTTATACAGTTGTAAATATCAACAAATAAATAAAATAAAAAAAATATGCTTTTAACGGGTGAAGATTACCAAATCGGTCGCCGCACTGCTTGGAAGGATATTATTTGATTAATAACTTTGGTAATATTTTTTGTTCTTCTATACTGGCACAACAGAAGTTCATAGCTGTCCTTGGCCAGATCAACGAGAATATCCCACTGGTTCTATCTTCTTCCATATTAATACTAATTTCTAGCTTTTAGAAGTTATTGCTTCCAATCATCCTACCTGTTTGTTTTGGGTCTAAACCAACAAGATAGATCTAAGACATTTTTAGTTGAATCAATTTATAAGTACTTGAGTTGTACAAGCATCTTTCGATTAAACGAAACTGTGATTGCAGAGGTAGCAACACTGCACTCTTGAGTCAGAAGTGACATCGGTTCGGATGGTTGGTAAATTATAGGGATACCCGTTCATCTATTCTAAGATGGAGCATGTAGTGATTCAACCTGACAAATTAACATAAATTGATTAAATTTTTAATTATGTTTTCATTTAATTTTTAATAAAAACTGGGTGAAAATCATACGTATTTTTCTACCAATTGCACAAAAATATTTTACTCTGAACGTGTCCGTTTCGAATACAAATAAATTTTCCTTGGGTTTTGCCAGGGTGGGAACTGTGGATTTTGACCCAGATGCTTTCTGGTTCCACTTAACCCCAAAGGAAGTATTACTTCATCTTATCCAGGGATCAACAATACCGTTAAAGCGCAGTATAACCCTTCCTCCCCCATTTGACCTCTTTGGCCCTTCATGTTCGGCAGAAATAATTTATTTTTTCATTTAGTTTTGACCCCCCCCCCCACGTTGTTGGATATTTGGGTTTTAAGTACTTTATCATAATTTCAATTTTTAAAACTGGCATACTTCTTTATTTATTTAAAGCTACCCATTTATCAGCACGTACCAGAGTGAACCATGTTCCAAAAGATATTAAAGTAAGATAAAGTAAAATTTATTTATATATATCATGGTCTATTTGTTTTCTTCAATGTTGTTTCATTTGTTCCTCAATGAAATTATGTTCTAAATTGATTTTGAATTATCGTAATAACTGAAATCATTCACATTTATATTTTTAGTTATTCATATTATTTTTATTTTTTTTTACAGTCGAGCGTTCTTTTTACATAATGGTTCTGAAAAAAAATGTGATTCTTCTAGAAAACGAGCAAGAAATATGAGAGAAGAGGATTTGGAGATCGCCATTAAGGTAATGAAATATTTTATATTTAGAAATAATACGAAATATAATTTATAAAATAAATTATATATTGTAAAAATACATTCCTTTATTTATATAAAGGAATACATTCATGTAAATATTTATAAAATGTGAATAAAATCTATATTCATCAGTATTAACTTATCATTGGACAAAGAATGAATAACCATGAATCATTTAAATGAAAATAAAGAATTTTTTTTTAATGAAGTTCTCAACTGAATTTTCCATAATACAACAGATACATATGCTGAATAAAATGCATAACATTCAGAAGTCTTATAAACAATAAATTGGTCGCAGCTCAAATACTTTCACAGTTGTCAAGTATGAGCTCATTTTCTTAACTTCAGGGTTCATTCTCAATACAAATTTTATTTTTTCTTTATTAATGGTGAAATGAAATGGCATTATCAATATTATTTTATGCATCTACATCACCCTAGATCCTTGTATCATGATTCATGAATCAAAATCATGGAAGTTATTTCTTGCTTCAAAAAGTATGAACTTTTTTTTTGACATGTGAGGAGGAACTTGATATAGAAGTCCCCAGTTGATTGTAAATATTGTGTATATTTAAGAATGCATGTTTATAAACTTTTGACAAAAAGTATGTATAAGTGGATTTTTATTTATATTATTAATTAACTTTAAAATTTAATTATACAATTTAAAAATAAAAAGATTTAAAATTTCAAAATATTAAACAAACAATTTCTTTTCAGGTTGTTATTGTAGGGAATGGAGCTGTTGGAAAATCTAGTATGATTCAAAGGTACTGTAAAGGTACTTTTACCAAAGAATATAAAAAGACAATAGGAGTGGACTTCCTGGAAAGACAAATAGAGTAAGTACCTTCTTTTAACTAGCTTATAAAACCATAAATAAAAAAAAAATATATTACAGATATGTACATATAAAACTAACAAACATTATTATTTCTTATTTAGAACATATGCATTAATGCCTAAGACATTAATGTAATAATTCCTAATACATACACATGAATGTAAATGTAACCACTTTAAATACTTGTTTGACACACCACATTTACTTGTTGCTGTATGTCTTTTTTTACTATCATTTTAAAATTTTAATTGAATTTTTATATCAAAAGATGTGAAGGAGAAGACGTCAGATTGATGCTTTGGGATACTGCAGGACAAGAAGAGTTTGATGCCATCACCAAAGCATATTATAGAGGTGCTCAAGCATGTGTTCTTGCTTTCTCTACTACTGATAGAGATTCATTTGAAGCAATTCAGTCTTGGAAGAAAAAGGTAATAAATTATATTATCATATTACTAATGCCTTAATTTCATATAAATATGAACGACCATAAAAATCTTTAAAACCCTATTAAGTCCTCAAATGAGATTTCTTACTTTCTTTTTTTTTTCTATGAAAATGGTTTTAATGGTAATATTTTGACCCTAAAAGTACTCAGGGCATTCTATTTTTAAAACTTTTTTTAATTCTAAAGATAAAGTACAGACAATTTTTATTTCAATAGTAATTTTAGAAAATTTAAAAATCATATAAAGTCTCTTAACAGTTACACTTCAGTAAATATTAATTTTCTATAAAAATAACGCCAATAATAAATTATTGAACTTGAAGGTATATCCATGAAATGAATAGAATATTTCTTACTTTAATGTATTATTTGAAAACTTTAATTTATTAGGAATACCTGTAATAAATAATTATAGTAATTACAACTCTTTTTTTCAGGTTGAAGATGAATGTGGTGAAATACCAACTGTTTTGGTTCAAAATAAAATAGACTTGATGGACCAAAATGTGATTGAACCGTAAGTTAGCTTCTAATTGATACTAATAAAAAATGTAATATACTTTTTAATTAAAAACAAGAGGTTCTTATTATAGTAATGTTATCTCAGTTACTCAATTCTACTAAAAACATGAAGTTTGGGTTTATGAATAATTGAAGTGCACTATATTTTCCTAGCTTGGTTTAATATAATATATTTTTACATTTTCTTTTATTCACAACTTCATTACCTTATTTATTTTTTCATGTGTGCATACCGGAGATTTTAACATTTGATAAGTCTATAATTTATATAAAATAGTACACTAAATTGAATAATTATGTCTGATCACTGGAAAAGAGAAATATGAGATATGTAAGAATGAAATAGAGAGGATAAACTTGATACTGTTAAGGTTAAAAGAAAAGAAAGAATGAAAAAAATTACCAGAGAACAATAAAAATCTAATATAATGTAACTTAGTTATAAAAAAAGAACATTATATTGTGTTATAAGTAATGCATCTTCATTAATTAGTATTCCAAGTAGGTAAGGTAATATTTTCTTTTATGTTGCTAGAAAATAAATCTAGCTTTCTTTCATTGTTGTAAAATTCTATTAATCTGTGTCAGTAGAACAACATAGGAAGTAACTAATTTTGTAACATCATCCAGCTACTGATGCTACTCCAATAAGTTTTTAATCACATATTTGTAACGTACTGAGGGGTTCAATATAAAACTTATTTTTCTTAGTAATATTTTTAGAAAAAATTTCAGTTGTCAATATATAACATATATCTGTGCAGTCCACAAAATATGATTATAATATCATTAAAACAATACTGTACGTTAAATAAAGTTTCAAAAATTTTACAGGTTTTTTTAAAAATAAAAACTTCATTTTCTTTTTACAACTTTTTATTTCATATTTCTATATCATGAGTGTCTATTTAAACATTATAGTGAAGAGGTGGACCTACTAGCAAGAACCCTAGGCTGCAGATTGCTGCTTACTTCAGTAAAAGAAGATGTGAATGTTAATGCAGTTTTTAGGCATTTAGCATCAAGGTGCTTAGCAGAACTACGTAGAGAAGAAGAAGAGTACACAATGTCTTCAAATGGACACCATCCATTGACAATAAGTAATTTTATTTTGTTTTTGTCATTAAAAATGCAAATAGAAATTATTTATTAAAGAATATGAAGAAGAAAATATAATAACATTACACATATTTGCTTCATATAAATATATGTCAATACACAATATTTTCACACATATTTCTCATTATATTAAATACTTACTTTTTATTTTATTTTACAGGCCTACATAGATAGACTTTCTATCAAAACACTACTAACGAAGTTTATATTATAAATTATATATTTATGCTTATAATTTATTTTTTTCATAAAAAAAGTTTTGTATGAATTTCATTATCATTCAATAAGTATGAAGTTTTTTTTTTTTTTGTAAAATCCTTAATCATTCACGATTTTTTATTAGCCACCCATTGCACCATAGATTTTCCACTTTTAGAAAAACTTCCTTCTTTAACAAATTTTAAGTCTATCTTAGTTTAGTTAAGGTCTGTGATACAATAAACTGAGCCTCCAATTTTGTCAAAAATTGATATGATTTTAAATTTTGTTTCTTCAAAGTACCAGTGTTTAGTCGAAATAATTACGAATCAATAAAATACTCTTCTTATTTATAGAAAATATAAAATAAAATATTTAATGTGGATAAAACAAATTCAATTCTCCTTGGAAAACTAAATAAAATGATTACAAGTTTTTTAAGAAAAAATAAGTTGATGAAAATCATAAAATAATAAAAAAAAAATTCATATTATGCAAACTTACATGGACATTTATTATTCACATGTATATAGAAGATTAATAATCAAGGTGATGGATATATAATTTATGTTTAAATGAAGTCAAGAATGAAGCTTTATCAATGGATATAAGTAAGGATTTTCAAAATGAGGCTGCTCGGACAATAAAAGATTTTTCAGAGGAAGCAGTTCTATGGAAAAGGATGTACTAATCAGTTGGTTGAGATCTTTATATCTTAATCTTGCTGGTGAAGGAATAAAATATACTAGAGTTTTTTTTACCAGTGCCCAACTGACACCTCCCAACCCAACCATATACACACACACGTACTCACAAGGTCTAGGCCTACAGCTTGCAGATCGCAAGACCGAGGTTCTTCTAGTCACTAGCATGAAGCAAATGGAGGCCATCACTGTTTCAGTGGGTAGGCACAAAATTCGTTCTCGATCTTGGTTAAAATGTCATGATTGATGCACGTCTCCGCTTTAATGTTCACACGGAGTATATCAGTTCCAAATCTGTGAAAGTGTCATCCTTATTGTGACGCCTGATACCAAACGTTGGAGGTCCTAGGGAAAGCCGCAGAAGGCTTCTTGCAACTGATGTCTCCTCAATTATGTTATATGCAGCTCCAATTTGGAAAAAGCGATGGTCACCAAATCATATAAAATACAGATGGTTTCCATTTATTGCAGAGTTTCCTTAATGACACTAAGTGTTTTTCTAACTGTTTCCTGTTGAACTTCTAGTTGAAAAAAGAGGTATGCATCATAGATGACTTTCTCATGTTTCCAGAGAATAAGAATGGAAGATAACCAGCAATCAGTGGCAATGGATATGAGTAAGAATTTCCAAAATGAGGTAGCTCGGATGATAAAGGATTTTTCAGAGGAAGCAGTTCTATGGAAAAGGATGTAAAAATCAGTTGGTTGTGATCTTTATATCTTAATCTTGTTGGTGATGGAATAAAATATACTAAGTTTTTTTTTTACCATTCAGTGCCCAACTTAAATAATCATAAACGTTTTTTTAAATAAAAACATTTAAATATTTATTTTACTCTTTTAAGAAGAATTTAGTTTGTTATAATCACATTAAATAATTTATTTTACATATTTTTCCTTAATGACACTAAGTGCTTTTCAAACTGTTTCCTGTTGAACTTCTTGTTGAAGAAAGAGGTAGGCATCATGGACGACTTTCTCACTTTTCCAGAGAAGTAGAATGGAAGATAACCATGAATCAATGGCAACTGCATTGGGAAGCTGCAGTTTCCAATAGGTGGACTCGCAGTTTAATACCCGATGTAGGTTTGTGGTATTGTCGCCGACATGGTAAAACAGTTTTCGTTACCCAACTCTTGACCGGATATGTATGCTTTAGAGCATACCAATACCGATTTAAATTGGATAACAATGCAAAATTCCCTGCATGTCACACTATCGAGGAAACAGCGGAGCATGTGTTTTTCACTTGCACTCGCTTTGCGGAAGAAAGAAGCAAACTGGAGAGTGTGTGGAGGAACCATCACACCAGAAAACGTATTGAACCATATGCTGGGCTCAGCTAGCATTGGGACGTATTGAAGAGATTCACCACAATCTTCCTTAAGAAGTTGAGAGTGAAAGAGAGGGCTAGAAGGTGTAACTAACATGGAAACATAAAAATGCGAAGAAAATAACGAGGTGGCACTCAGCCATTTCCCTCGATGAAGTAATGCCTAACGGCAGTAAGTACGGGCCTATCCGTGTATTTTGAAGATTTCCACCGTTCTTCATAAAAAAAAACAAAAAAAAAAAACACACATGTATGCACCCATACACATACACTCACAAACACTCATATTTCATCAATAAAAGTCTTTCTGTATTTCCCATCTATGAGATACTATTACAAAATTTGTTTGATATCTAATTTTCAGTCAGTATTATATTTCAACCTTTATTTCCTATAATGTATACATCAAACTATATCCAGGAAACTGTTCAGTTCTCTAATCCATTCGTTTAGTTTTTCTTTTTTTGTGATCCACAACCTTTAATGTTCCACTGACCTCACTGTCATTCATAACTTTTTTCTTAAGTTATGTTAGTACTATTGGGACATTTATCTCTGATTATTGTTTTAGATCTAAGAAAAAAACTGACTTCTTAATATATAATATATATAAAATGTAAACAAAAATAATTTAAGTAAAATTAACACATTTGTTTATGTTTGCATAACTTTTCAGGTGCCTTTGGGCCAATGATGAACAGTAATAAGTCAAACTACAGTAATGGAACGATTGTTTTGAAATCAGGAAAAATTAAAAACAAAAAGAAGAAAAATTTATTTATGAACAATTGTCGATTGTTGTGAATAGTTATCCTTTTTACAGACTGTATGATTTTAATAAACATAAATTGTGATCTACTAATTGAAAATTCTGAGGTTTTTATATTATAAGCAAATAAAGTTATAAAAGATAATATGACAATAATAGAAGTAGTGATGTAGTACAAACTACTTGATGAATTAAGACTGTTAATATTATATCCATTTATGTTTTGTATATTAACTTTTTCTTATAGTTGCATTATTAAAAAAAAATCTTAAACATATTTACATTGTTATATTTCAAATAAAACAAGAGTAATCAATCCTTTCCCAAAAATATCATGTGATGAGTATGTGTTCTATATGGGAATGTATAAATAAAAATATCAATAAATTGTTGTATAATTTACTTGTATACAGTATAATAAATTAAAATGTGTTTTATAAAAGTTTCAGAGAGATAATACTTAAAATGAAAATCTAACCAAAATATACCTTTATCATTATTCTGTCTTCTTATTTCAATGTAAAAACATTATTGTTAAAATAAATTAATGACACAAAAATTATACATAATGTTAATATCATACTATCAAAAAAACATTCTATTTTTGCTTTTTAAACAATAACAGTATTTTCTTAATCTCATATTAAATTTATTTATAGGAGGTAGAACATTGATGTTAATCATGCCTAGGTATTTAATTAAAACAAATATTAAGTATAAAAATATTATCACTATACTCAGAGGTATATTGATGAAATCATTTCTTATCTTCAGTCTTTGATGTTATTTTTGAGGAGTTGAATTCCTCATTGACAATATGATGAGGATGAGGTGAATATTTTTAGAGTTCTTAAAAGTGGATTGGGCCTTTTTAGTCAAAAGCAAAAAAGTATTACAAATTAAAAATCTCATGATTCTTACTGCCACCAAGCTATTTTCAAACTTTCATCTCTAATAAATAAAATAAAAAAATGTATCAACTCTGAAACTTGGTATAACATGTTCAGATTTGCAAGTTAACTGAAACCAGCAATTTATATTTTAGTTGTGCTTTAATATTCCTACATGATAAACACATTATAGCCCTCCTGACTGAAATTCATTTCCCTCAAAGGACACACTTTTACATACGTGGCATCACTTATAGATCAGACCATCCAGACAACACTTCCCATGCTGTTTCTTGTATCTTTATCCCATTCCCTTATTCCTTCCAATCCAACTGATGCAATTCAATCAACCATGGTTATCATTTCAACTCGCCTTTTCCATGTTAACTTTTCAGCTGTATACTGTCCTCCTGGTAATAACCTCTCTTATAACCTCCTTGATTCCTTATTCCGAACCCTCAGACCGCACTTTATTGCTGGAAGAGACTATAATGCTAAGCATCAGCGATGGGGATGCTGCACATCCAACTCTAATATCCAAGCTAATATCCTATCCCGTATTTTCACCTCCAATACCTATTCCATTCTCTCTCCCAAAAATCCGACTTATTCGTCTACATCCCTCAAAAAGTGTCCTGATATCCTTGACATATTTATCACCTCCCAGATTTCTCCCTCTCAAGCCATTGTTGAGTCCCTGGACGACCTATCATCAGATCACAATCCAGTTCTGCGATTTTTACATTCAAGCTTTATACCAAAGCCCTCCACCCCTTCATTGAAAACAGGAAGAGTTGACTGGGACAAATTTAAATGTGACCTGGAAACTAAACTGGACTTAAACATTAGACTGAAGACAAAACAAGACATTGATGAAGCTATTGAAAAACTCACATCATCAATAAGAACAAGTATAACTGACAACACATCCACCAATTGAATCAAAAACAATAAACAAAATAACCTGCCACAGCATATTCACATCTTATTAAGGGAAAAAAGCAGAGCAAGATCGAAGCGGCATAGGACCAGATATCCAACTGACAAAACATATTACACCAAATTGACTAACAAACTAGTTGTATCAATCGATTCCACTCTATACTGCTCACAATTAATAAAATTGGATGAATCAATTTGAGGAAAACGCCCAGAACTGGCAAATTGAAAGGGTGTCGTCTTCCACCATGACAACGGTAGGCCCCACACTTTGTTGGTCACCCGCAATAAATTGTTAGCCCTTGGATGGGATCTTTTGCCCCACCCTCCCTATTCACCGGACCTTGCTCCAAATGACCACCACTTAATCCTTTAGTGGAAAACGGTTTAAAAATGAACAGGGTGTCAGGGAGCACCTTAATAATTTTTTTGCAAATAAACCACAGACATTCTATGAACATGGAATTGTTCAGCTGTTGGATAGATTGGGGTAAGGTAATCGAAAATAATGGGCATTACATTGTAAATTAAAATAAATATTATATTATGTACAAGATATACTTAGTTTTCTTTCACCCATAAAAACCAAAAGAACTTATTTACCAACCCATGAACCCCATAATGTACCAACCCCATAATGTACAAACCCCATTTTTCTTATATATATATATAAGAAATATTAATTTAAAAAATCATAAATTATAAACTAAAAGAAAAAATCTTGGTACAAACTAAGCTAATATTATGAACCATATTAAACTATAGTGAATATAATTAATTAATCATAGTAAACAATAACAATGAATTTAAATATATTAACTATTAATTAGTGAAAAATGATTAAATAAAATATATATATATCATATTATGTAGATAATTAAAATAGGAAAATAAAATTAGTAACAATAGTACATTCGATAAATGGACAAAATCCAATAAGAGAACTTCAATAAACAGGTCAGAGATTTTCACACAGGAGGAGCCAATAATATGTGATCCTGAAGTTAAATGGTTTTATAAATGAAAACAATAGGAGCATGACCAATAAGAACAGTTGATTATTTTTATAAAATGATTTATATAGAATAATTATTTTTTAATAAAATTGACTTGAGCTTTTAGTTAATTCATGAGCCATTTTTCCAAATGTATCAATTTTTTGAATTCAGGTAATGTTCCTGTTGACCAGTACTTAATAATGTTATCTGAATTATAATTAATTACAGTAGATGCTAATGGCTTTTTGAAGAATATAATTTTATCTATTTGTTTATATGAATTTCTTATAACTTTCACTAAATTCAATACACTAAAAATATTTGTTCAATTTTGAGAAAAACTAACTTGTTTTTTGTCATCTCATAGTTGATTTAATGTACATAATTAAATACACTGAATGAAAAAAATAAACAGATATATTATATTTATGAATTAAACAACAATACTTAATGATTAGCAAATAGCATACTAAGCTTTAGGATGAAATAACAACCAAACCTATAACCTTATTAAAATTATATTAAACCATATGGGAAGAAATGAATGGTTCCATTCTATGAATAACAATATTATTTCAGGCAAATGTAGATTATTTATTTTATTCATTCCTTTAATAATTATAATTTGTAATGAATGTTCAAGCATTACAATCAAATAAGTTAGTAAAGTGAGGAACTTGATTTGCTTCATTTCTTAGTTCATATTATTCATCCAATTGACATACTAGTGCCACACCACGAGTGACCCAATGGCTTGGGTCTAAATGTGTATCGAGTAAAATAGGCAAAATATAGTTAGTAGATAAGCCAGCAGATGTTATTTTGCCTTTCCTTTCTGTTGTTCTATAGAGAGGGCAGGTGTACTTATTTTCCACTTTTAATTTATTTTTGAAACATGGTTTCACCCATAAGAGTGGTAATTCCTCATACATGACCATCGGCAATTCTTCTTCAAGACATTGTCTAAACAAATAATCAGGACTTTACATAATACCAATTTCTAGCATCTAATTTTATTATTTTATTTATTAATTTTTTCCGCAAATTATCACTTTGTTATATAAACTTAATTTATTAAATAATAAGAAGTTCTCGAAAAGAGAATATTTACTTTTAGCAAAACTGTAGATGTTAATCATTTATTTTTAAAGTTTCTACTTAGATTTTAGGACAAATAATAAAAGATGAAATTTAGAAAAAGAGTAAAAAGTAAAAAGATAATTTAAAAATCAGAAACATATTTCAAGCTTGAATTATCAGAAAATACTTCTTCCTCTATTTCAAACATTTCCTCAAGGAAACTAGTAACATTAAACTGAAATTTTGATTTATTTTTTCCTTTAATTTTAGTACTTATTTTATAATTTTTTAATATAAATGTGTTTTTCATAAATTGATGGCTTTTAATACTTACTTCATTTCATCCCAGCGTGCACCAATCAAATAAATTCCATATACAAAGGCTCCTACATCTGGATAATTTTCAGCTCTTTTAATTGTTAGAACTTCATAATCAAAACCTAGCTCTAGTACTGATATTTTGTTCTTTCTAGCAAAGTCTTGTTTTATTGCACTCATAAATGAATGAGGAAAATAGAATCCTGATATCCAAAAGTCTTTTAGATGACCGAGACTAAACCATTTCTAAAAAAAAAAAAAATATTAATTTCACCAGATATCAGCTTCATTAAATTGTTTTCCCCCTATTATTGATTAGTAAATTACGTATAGTAAAAAACAATGCACTGAACAGTTCAAAAATTTGATAAATAAAATTATACAGCACCTGAAGTAGTCTAACCCGTTCTATAAGATCATTAATATATGATCCTAATGGTTTCAAGCTGGAGTATGAATATTTCCGCCAAACTTTTGGAACAAGAGATGAAGCTAAAGATGCTAAAATATCTTCCAAATCTGGAGTTAATACTGTAAGTCCTTTAATTGCATTCAATAGATCTTTCAGTGATGAGTTAATCACATCTTGCAAGTAATTGAATGCTAATATTTCTTGAAATAGAACTGATACCATACATTCATTATTACAAGTTGAGAATTGATTTAATATTATGTCGGTATCGAATGAACCAGGCATCTAAATATTATAAGAATAAATATAATAAAAGTGAAATAAACTTTTTAACAATTTCTATAAATATATTTCATAATATTAACTGGTATTCCATAAAATGAAGTAATTATTTTAGAAACTTAAAAATAAGAAAAGAAAATTGTGATTGGATTTAAATTTATTATCATCACTAAGATCAATTAATACTGAAAAAAAAATGGTATCTTAATTTATTATTTGATTGAAGCATTTTGCCTATAAAGTAATAAAAGAATTTGAAATTTATTGTTGGTGAACAATAAATATTCTACTGGTACCTCAAAAAACAAAAACAATTGAGTGATAATACATTAGTAACTCACTTTTAGGAGAATATCCTCAGCAATATTATGTACATAATCATCAGATGTTTTGAGTTTATTTGGTAAGTTTTCTCCAAAAATGCCAAGAAAAGCATCTAGAAGTTTATTTGATATGTTTAGATTACGCATTACACCTGCATTTTTATTTAAACCATAGACCTCAGGATTGGGGGTTGCTGGTAAACTCTACACAAAAGAAGTAACAAACTATAAATTTATCATTGCATGACAGACTTTAATAGCAGTTGTTCTGAAAAGTAATATAATATTTGAATTATTAATTTAAATATAAGCTATTTTTAAAAATATAATTAACAAGAAACCAAATTAAAACAATATGAAAGACACATTAAAAAGCATCAAGCACTATAGGAAATTCGAGAATATAAATCTTATTTGTGTTTAATGATCTTATCTAACTTGAGTAACAAGGTTGTAAGCTACATTACTTCTACACTCAGCCGAACCATCCTGATTAAAAATCATAAAGCAGTAATAAATAAGATTATACCATCTACAGATACTTCAAAGATTTTGTATTTTTTAAATTAGGTGTTTAACCAATAGAAACATTAAGGAGCCTGATTTAAACGATATTTGAAATGAAATGATAAAACAGTAATGTTATGTTAAAGGATTTCACACTTTTATTTATCATAAAGATAAATCATAACTATAAACATTTTACTAGAACAAATTTATTTTATACAAATATTGTTATATTTTTAACCTATACATACAACCTATACCTATAAAGATAATGGAATAAATGTACAATTGTAGAAAAGGTATCAAATACATTATGTTTAGAAGGTAAGAAGACCTAGTGTCCTGAAAGTATTGGTTAACCAACGCTAACTTTAATAAAATAAATAGGATAATTAAACCTTTGAGATGAGCTCTTTTTTTCTTGAAAGCATAAAAGTAGTAAGAATATTATATTAAACAAAGTCACCTCATTTAAAAATAAAAATGAAAAATCACCTTTATACACTGTATGAAATCTTTGTAATCGTATCGAACTGGTAGGGAATAACATTTCTCATTTTCATGAAGAGAATAATCTTGGCAGAAAATTATGTCTTTGTTTATAAAACGTTTGAGAATCGATTTTAGAATTTTCATATCCCAATCATCTTGTAGTTTACCTCCATAATTACATTCTCCAATTAAGTACTTTATCACTTTAAATGGTGTCTCTTCATAGTCAGAGAGAAATTTCTAAATAGAGCATAAACAAGGGCATAATGAAATTTAAAAAAAAAGTAGATATATAGTTTAATAAAACTCAATACAGAATAATATTTTATTTAACAATAGTTCGAAAGTAATAAACAATAAACTAATCATAAACTATTATCTTAAAAAGAGTGACAGTCATAATCGCCACCCTTAATAATTAAATATTTCAATTCATTGCAGATTCACTAATCATCAGAGATAACGTGTAAGAAATTTATTTTTCAAATCTTTATATGGCATGTAATAATATTGCTGTACTAACAGTTTTCTGTAAAAAATGAATAGATTGTTATTTGGCAAAGTGGTTGATATAAAATAATTTTAAAAATTTAACATTTCTCTTATCATTTATGATTATTTCAAAACTCCACGGTTTTCTCTCATGGTGATAATACGACTGTTGTTCTGAATATCGGGAAATATTTAAATAACCAAAATATACTCCTACTTCCTGAGTAATTCAGATTTGACAATTAATGGTAATAACAAATGACAAATCAGATTTGATAATTGATAATAATTAGAAATGACTAACTTACCTGAAGTTGTAAAATTGTAGTTACATAATCACATTCATCAAAATTGTAAGGAAATGTCCAACCTATAGGTCCAAATGTTCCTCTTTCCCTTACAACAGAGTGAAAAAAAGTAATTCCATAAAGCAACCTTGTGAATATTTTTTCTTTTTCAGGGCAAGATTCATAGAATATATGATCACAGACAGGTTGTGAATAATATCTTTCAAGTAGGTTATTTTTTAAACCAATAGGTCCTTCAATAATTATTTTCACACCAATTTCAAGAATTGAGACTGGAATCTAGACAAAATTTAATAAATTAAAATTAAGAAAACAACTGAGTGTGAATTGATTATATTTTATTCCATAAACATTACTTTTGAAAATAAAACATTAAAATATACTTTACACTGATTCTATTTTTGTCTTCTTTTTTTTGGGAAGAAAACATCGTATAATATTAAATTTGTCCAACAAAACTACCACTGTACCAATAAAAATGACAAATCCATATTAAACTATATAGTCAAAAATTAGTTGCATCTACAAGGCCCATTTAAACTATCCAACATTATAAATATA
>NW_027114571.1:156364-157240 GCF_000696795.3 Halyomorpha halys
TATTGTATTTGTAACATTCATTACATCTATTTAGTAAATGTGTTGAATTCTTAAATTTTGAAAGAATTAAAACTTTTGTAATTTTAACTTAAAATTTATTATTAATTATATTACAAATAAATGATTGCTCAAGCAAGCACTTGGCAAAATAACTCAAGAAAAATAAATTAATCTTTCAATCCACGATTGAGTCACAATCTCATATAAAATAACATTTTAAAACTACTTCCTAAATAATAACTAAGGTGAATACTGACATTTGCAGAAGATATTGTAGTCATCCAAAGTTTGAAATCAGGTACTACTGTTTCAGAATCAATTTCATCAATGATTCTCTCTAGTGTTAACAGCCATATTGGAGCTAAATGACAGTTCTGAAGACATATCCATCCACCATCATTAATTGTCTCTTTAATAATGATTTCAGCAGCCTTTCCCTTAGAATATAAATGGTTATGATTAATTTCTTAAATAAACTATAGTTAAATTCAAGAGTACATACACACACAGTTTTAATTATTATATTTAATGGAAAACATTAAAGTTACCTGATTTTCCCCTAAGGAAATTATTCTCAATTTATCAGTCTTGTTTTTGATTCTGGCAAATGATAGTAATGTATCCATTGAATCACATTCAGGAGATTGAATAAAAATTAAAGCTCTGCCAGATTCTTCATAGGCTTCATTTAAATCAAAAGGAGGAGAATTTAAAAACTTTTCTCCCATTTCTTTTCTGATGAAGTAAACAATCCCAGAAGCAAACTGCATAATGAAAATTACTTGCAAGTAATTGAATGCTAATATTTCTTGAAATAGAACTGATACCATACATTCATTATTACAAGTTGAGAATTGATTTAATATTATGTCGGTA
>NW_027114571.1:157290-163908 GCF_000696795.3 Halyomorpha halys
TATATGTTTTTAAATATTTAATGTAACCATTAGTATGAAAATAGGCATTATTTTTTTTATAATATAAGTGAAAGTAAATTATTTTCATAATTTAAATAAGTACAATATTTACCTGAATGTAAATTATAAATAAAATTGGAATAATTTGTGTTGTGATATAGTTTAGTTTGTGTTATGCTCAACCTAATTTTTCGGGAATTTTGAGAATAACTTAAAGTAATAGGTAGTAGGTAAGTAAAAGGACTTCTTCAAGCTGAGTTGAAATGATAAAATGTAACACTAAATGCCTCAAGAACCATCTGCTTCTCAAAATATGAATGTAGGAGGCCAGGTGAGCTACTAGCCTTAATACATGGTAAGAAAATGAAATGTCTGGTTATCTCAACAATTTTTTTGGCCAGTGATATACCAGAAGAGGTACATATCCAGCATTGCGTGCTTTTGAGTTTTGCAAGGATAGTAACGCAACAGTTGCTACCAAAAACATTTGAGATGTTTATCCATATGCATTAGATGTTCCTAAATGCCAAAGGTGGTTTTTCAAGTTCAAATCTAGTAAGTTTAATCTTTCCAACCTGTACCAATCAGGAAGACTAACAAACATTAGACAACAATGTGTTAAAGATGGAAGAGGAAGCAAATCCATGTCAGACAATCAAGGTATTGTCAAACACCCTTAACCAACTTTGCTCGAACATCTAAGAACATTTGCAGCAGATTGGGTAAGTAAGCTGAAATGTTTGGATTCCCCAAAGTAAACCAATCCACCACATTCAACTTATTACTTCTGTGGCACAATACAGAAGAGTTTTTTGATTGCTTGATTTTATTTTGATCAGAGATATAAAATGGATCCTCTATGATAATCCAAAATGCAAAAGGTAGTGGCTCTCTTCAAATGAATCACTATGAAGTGATGCTAAGCCAGGTTAAACTTGGATAAACTTTGAATGCAGACCTTTAGTGTGACATTACTTTCTGGCTCCACCTATAATATGAAAGTATTACCAATATAAAATATTCACCACTTTACTACCACAATATTAAACTGTCACAAATTTTATTTATTAATGTTTGTTTTTTTATACTCAAAATTATGAAACACTGTTTACACACAGCAAACTTGAACATTTTTATATTTTTTTAAAGTATTAGATATTATTATGTAAAAAACTACAAAGTAATAATAAAAATATATAAACTGAATCCCATTTCAGTTTGAAACCAAACTGAAAAATGTGTCAGTACTCCTAGTAATCAAAACTTTACCTTTAATAATAAAAGTCTTTCATAAAATATCTTCATTAATTCTATGATATACAGTATCAATAATGGAACTTTTAATGTGTATAATACCTGATCTGGCCTTAATGTATGAAGAAGAATAAGTTTTTGAAAATAATTCAAATTTTTCTCCCAAGGAAGAGGTAATTCTTCACAACTTGAGTTGTATCTAGTACAAAATTTCAACCAAAGATCAGGTTCCTCATGAATACTGTCAACTAAACCTAGAATAATTTAAAATTAATTTTGAGTTTTATGAAAATAAAAAAAAATATATGGGGGAAAATATTTTGTATGCACATTTTTTGTCTTCAGTCTTTGATGTTAATTTTTAAAGAAATGGATTATTTCACAGAATGGTCTGTTAAGGTTTGAATATTGAATATTTTTAGAGTTATTAAAAGTGGATTGGAACTTTTTAGTCAAAAACTAAAAATATTTAAAATCAAAAAACTTTTAATCAAAATAAAATATAATTACTTTCACCAGGCTATATCTTTAACTTTTGTCCTTAATAATTAAACAGAACGTGTATCAACTCTGACACTTAGTGTAACATGTTCCAAAGATCTGCAAGTTAAATGAAAAAGAAAAACATCAATGTAGACTTTAATTGTGCGTTATAAAAAGTATACAGAATTTAAAGGGACGTCTCTCATAACTCTCACTACTTTAGTAACAAGAATTTTACCAATAGTTCAAGCGTGATACTTGAAATGAGAGAGTGCAAAGATTGAAACAAAACAAGCTCATATTCTCTAATTTTACCCTCTATCTTATTTTATCCTATCAGTTATGACACATCGGAATGGAAGGTTGCTGATCATAAAACCATGATATTTTTGTTTATCCTCACGAAAGTTATGATTGTTTCATTTACATTAAAAATAAATTATTAAGATTTAAGTGCTTGACAGTATTAGTGTGAACGGTACTATCTAAAATTGTTCTGAACTAGGAAATAGTTATAGCCTTTCTTAAAAATAAATCTTCAAAACTCATAAATATTGCTTCTCAGGAATGTTACCTAAAGCAGAGGATCCACTGTGATGGTGATAGTGACAGTAACTTTGTTACCTAACTGCTGGAGATATTGCTAACATTTAGGAGAGTGTTCCAAAATTCTTGTTATTTTCCATTACTTATACCGATTTCAGTTTTTTACTCCAGTAAAGATGGAAAAGTATTTCAGTAAAAAAAAAAATTGATTAAGAAAGAGATTCAAGATACAAAGAGAAGGGAAAATAAACATAAAAAATTATAGAATCATTATTTAATCAAATTTTTTTTCAGGATTTATAATTTTGACAACTTTAAAAAGTCAAGAGTTAATGGCATGAAGACAACTGCCATACAGCTTACAACATAGCAGTTGCTGCAACAGTTATTAAGCGTTATGGCTATAAAATGTCCTCATATTAACAGGCCTAAACACAATAGTAACCATGAAAGTGATTACAACAGTTGCTGCCATGACTAATAACTATCACAATTCGAACCGGCTTAAATATGACACTATCACTTCTTTTACGGCTAGCGATCATATCATACTATATCTAGTGCAACAGTACTACCACAAAAGTAAATGCTGTCATGTTCTATGGTGTGCTTGGAGAGGATGTTTCATTATTCCTCCAAGAACAAGATCACATTGCAGATATACCATTCAAACATCTTTTCTGCCAAGGCCATAGATGATAGTTAAAGGTATAAAGGAAGAGTAGATAAGTACAAACATCACTGCAATTTAAGTAGTGAGCTTATATTAAGTTAGCTTCATAATTTGGAACATTTTTGATTTTAAATAATATACATTATTTTGGCTATAAAAATACTTATTTTATTGATTTTTAACAGTAAAGTTTTTTTTTTTAAGGTTTTTTATTGTTTATTAATTTTAAACTCTTGGTCACTTGGATACTCAGATATCTATATTATTTGAAAAGGAGAATGAAAAATGCCAGATAACCTTATGATCATTTTACCACTGAACTTTACACCCACCTATCAGAAAGAATACTTCTCATCCCCACTTAGACCTTTTGTGCCTTTTACTGCTACTGATGACCATCACTCACCAACATAAAATATTATCCTTTAAGCATTAAAGCAATCCACTTGAGAGTACTGTTCCAATATGTGATATGCTTTTTAATTCTTTTTTTTTATACATATACTATCAACATTTTTAAAGTCAAGTCTACATATTATATTTTGTCTATCTTGTCAATCAATCTAATCTTTCAGATCAGATATATATTTTTGTAATTTTTTATTATTATTACATTATATCATTCTCTTAATTTTTTTTTTCAATGAGCCAGAGTATATATTACAATTTGAAGAAAAATATGTTTCCATTTCCCGTAGTCTATCCTTATTATTTTGTTTCATTTTTATCTTTAGTATTCGTTATTTTTTTTTTTTTACTATAATTTTCTTTAAAGAAAATTCAGTGATCCTTTTCTGTTTTGGTTCAGCTATTTCATTATTGTAGTCTACTGATTATCTGTCTATTTGTTCTGAGTTTTAATTCTATTTTCTGTATTTTTTTCTTTTTATAATAATTAGTTATTTTACTGGAACAAATTTTATTAATCATTCTTTTAGTTAGAAATTTCCAAGTATGTTATATATTATATATTTCTGTTTCAGTTTTTAATGTGTATTTTATCAGTTAATTTGACAACTATGTCTATTAAATTTTTTGCTGCATTGATTATATCATAATGATAGTGATTAGAATAGTAATTTAATATTCAATTTAGGTTTTTGGTCCATTATGTCCCTTTCTAGATAAATTTCCAAGTCAATCTTAATTTTTGTATTTGGTGTGTTTTCTACTCACATATACTTCTGTCATGATTGTTAAATAGGTCCAATTGTAAGATATTCCTTTTTATATATAAAATATCATCAATATATTTTTTCATTAAAATTTATTTTATCTGATTTGGTTGTTACGAGCTTATTCATGTAAAACCCACTTACATAGATTCACTGATGAACTCACTTCTAATTGACAATCCATGTCATTACTACAAATTTCCATTATATTCAAAGACACTATATTTAGTGCATAATATGATACCATCAATGAATTTATTTTCTATCTTTTGATTTTAGAAATTTTATTCCCCAGTTTTCTCTTTATGTCTTCTAAACTATTAGTTATGGGTAAGTTTGTGTATGATGATTTTACATCAAAGCTCATAATTTCTATATCTTTGAACAAGTTGATATTAATTGGTATTATGTGTTTAATATTACTATAATCTGATATATTTAATGCTGATATTGGTATTGACGTAACTGATATTCATATCTTTAATTATTTGTTTTAATCCTGAAGAATATCTCACATTGTAACTATAGTTATTATTTAGTTTAGTCAATGACAGGTTCAAAAATTTGTATGAAGCTTCAATTGGTCATTTATATTAATTTATTTTTGCTGTAAATAATTACTCACCTCTAAAAGAAGAAAGTGTGTTAAGATAGCAAAGATTTTCCCATGATTTCTGAGGTAATTGCAATTTGTTCTCTACTGCTTGACAACAATTTTCAAGAATTTCTGGATTTCTTTTTCCAAGTAGATAGTCAAATTCATATTCTAAGATTTTATTTTCTAGCCTAAAATGTTAATATGACAATTTGATATTATTTACACAGTAAATGCATACTTAAAAAAAAAATACAATTGTAATATTATTTCTGATTTCAGATTCAGTATAATATATTTTTAATTGACATATAAAAATAATTGGATTGATTTACATTGAATGAATGTTATAACTTGATGCGAATTACATTTCAATTACTGCATTTTGATTTTGATAATAATAAAAATTTTAACAATTTAATATTACTAATGTATCTAAACACAAAGTAACAGTTTATAGATATAGGGGATTATTAATATTATACTCCAAACAGGTTCTAGTATTTTACAATATTTTATGATTATTTTTTTAAATCTTAATTATAAATTGTTTTAAAGCATTTAAAGAACACTTTTTATTGAGAAAACATTTATTATGAAGTTGAAAAATAAAGCTTAAAGGAAGTATTATCTATTATTTTTAAGTGTTAAAAAAATTGAAATGTCGTGAAGGAAAAATTAAGAATAGTATTATCTATAATCTTTAAATGTCTAGAAGGTTCTTTCAGGCTAATAAACACCTACTTTATCTAATATAGGTCAATTCTTGTTTTGGTGCAATCTAGTAAGCGAGTCTGAATAAATACTCTACTGTGATGTGTTTTTGTTTTTTGTGAAATGAGTGAGTTTTGAATCTGATAGTCAAGTTCAATTAACATTCTACTTCCTATGAAAGTTCCACTAATTGTGAAAACTTAGTTAGATGAATATGACCCAAGAAACCAATGAATCAGAAACACATAATGAAATAGGTCACAGTAAGTGTCCATCAGCTTTAATTTTATTAGTGTTTAGCAATGGGTGCAAGAGGACCAATATTTTAAAGAGAATTGAGTTCAATTTTAAAAGCTTTTAAAATTGAACTCAATTAAGATGATGATATACCATGTCCATTATATCATCATCTTAATTGAGTTCAATTTTAAAAGCTTTTAAAATTGAACTCAATTAAGATGATGATATACCATGTCCATTATATCATCATCTTAATTGAGTTCAATTTTAAAAGCTTTTAAAATTGAACTCAATTAAGATGATGATATACCATGTCCATTATATCATCATCTTAATTGAGTTCAATTTTAAAAGAAAAAATATATTTATGTAAATTTTAATTTATCTGAAAATATATTTGTTTGCTTTTCACATATTAAAATCAATTTCCGATTTTTTGTATTATTTATTAATAAAACAGGATTTTTCCTCCCAAATGCTTATTTTTCACTTTGTTGTTATGTTTTAAAGTTAAAATTCATGATTAAAATCATTATTTATAATTTTAAAAAAGATAAGTGCATGAATTCATAACTTATTGTTTACCAGATAGGATATTTCACCCTTAATAAGATGCATAAAAGTAATAAAATGAGAAATTAAGAATTGGGGGAAAAATGCTATTTGGGATTTAGAGATTTATGAAGGAGATTCGACACCTGTATTTAGCAGTGCATTTATAATGGGATCCCACCTACTCAACCTGCTAAGCTACTAAGGGAGGAAGAGGAAGGGAGAGAGGGAAAGAGCTGGTCCAAGAAAGGCACACTTGGAACAGTGTCTATAAGCGGGCTCCTCATGCTGTGACACTGTACAGATGATGAATTGAAGAGATGAAAAAGATATATAATTTTTTATACTTGTGTGTATATATATAAGAAAGATCCATATAAAATATT
>NW_027114571.1:163958-171937 GCF_000696795.3 Halyomorpha halys
ATAGCAAGTTGGTTCAGTGGTAAGGCACTGTGATAATAACTCTAAAGACCCAGCTTCAAATCCGGTAGTAACAGATAATTATTAGACCGTGAGTCAACCCTGTGGGTTCAGCAGTCTAACCAGCCTGTATAAAGAGGGTACCCTTACTCGGGGGAAAATCTGGTGGTTGAACTTGATCATGGATAAATCACCTTGTACAACCATTGGTTAAGTATCAGTACTTCCCTACAAAGTACTGCTCCCATGGCCCTTAATGGGTTTTAGCGGTATAGATTTATATATATATAGGGCAGATATTAGCAACTTTCAACAAAAGGGTGACCTCTGTAAAAATACATACCTCATATTGCACTTAACAACCAATATGAAACAAAAAGTATGCATCACAGACTGAAACAACTTAGTGCATTTATAAGACCAAATTAAAATAACTCAATCAATCAATATGGATTTATGTAACTGTAACAGAGAAATCCCAAAAATACATGTTTTTTGACAGTAAATTCCATAAACACCAATTTTTATTATCAAATTACCAAATTACCTCAAATGAATTATACAAATTCAAACCTAAATCATCTAGCTTGGTATATTTTATGATAAATCATGAAAACCTTAGATGGCAATATATTAATTCTCATTTCTATATAAACTGAACTGACAGTAATTTTTTTTTTATCCACTAATTAGGTGTGAAAATACATACTTCCTTAACTCGTCATCGGTCGCTAGGTCAATTTTAACATGGATGACCGTGCGTGAGACTTTATCTCATATTTTTTATTTACAGCTCTTGAATGTATTTTTTAAAATATAAAATTTTTATTTAGATTAGGTTTATTTAAGCATAATAAAAAAAAAAAAAATGATTTTGATATAAGAGCAAACTATTTTTAAAAAATTCAAAAAAATTTTAAAAACATAATTATAAAATAGTAATAAACATGATATAATATTTTGAGACAGACAAAGTTATGACATATCTCCAACATTTCAGGATTCTATCCCATCTTCAAGATCTCACTTTAATAGTTTGTATGCATTTAACTTATAATAGTGTAGGAATGTATAAACTTATTTGTTTTTTGGTTAAGTTTTGTTATATATCTCTCTTTTTAATTCTTAATTTTCTATTATGTATATGTTTATAAAAATCATATGTATAATTCACATGTATATTCAAAATATACTGGTTCTATTATGTTATATCTTTAGTTCTATGTTGTATTCTTGTTTTATTCCTTTTTTATTTATTTTTTTATCTTTTTATTTTTATGTAATCTTTAATTTTATAATACAATATTATAATTAAAAATGTGAACTGTACTTGAAATAATATATTAATGAATTTTGTATAAATTATGTACTTCCTAAAAGAATAAACTCTCTTGCATAGATTACTATGCTGTAGAAAAAATATATCTATTCATATACACAGGTACACATACATAAATATGTGCATGCTTGTGTAGTATTATATATATGTGCAACAGTAATATGAAAATGGACAAACTGTTAAAGTTATTAATTGTTTAAATATGAGTGGAAGAATTTTTAAAAGTTTCTGATACGTTTTAGGTTAATTATATATATTTTTTTTTAATATCAGTTGTTAAAAAAACAGTTCTCAAACAGTAGATAAAACATCATACTTACAATAATAATTTGGTGCACAGTAAAAAGGAATATAAAATCCTATCCTTGTCAAATAGTGTATAAGTAACATTTACATATAAATTATAGTTAAACATTTGTTTTAAATTCTTAATCCGCTCCTCAATTGAACTATTTTTAGCTCTGAAATAAAACCTTTATTAAATAAACTTACAAAGTATTTTTTTATATTAATAATAAATTAGTATTGTAACAAATATTGATAATATGAGAAGTTTGAATAGAAATTTAAGTATGTCCAGTTTTATAAATTAACGCTTATCATTACTCCCATGCATGCCTTATTAGTTGGCATTATTGTTTATTAATTTTTTTCTAATTAATCAAGTAATAAGGTGAGGTAACCAAGTAGGTTGAGTACTGGTTTCTTTTACTGAACTAACATCATTCAAATACAGGATTGGCACACAAATTTTCCTTTAAAGGTAAATAGTGGGCTTTGTGAGATTAGGAAAAATGGTTTGATAGATGGTACGTGGATTCATCCAACTTTTAATACCTTACTAAGTCAGAGAATAAATCAAGTGGTTGCAGTACTGACAATATTGTCTCCCAGGAATATTATCAGGGCAAGAATCAAGCACCTCTTCTAATACTATCCCTTATGGTATTCATAGGCTGTTTGGGGAATCAATCATTGATTTACTTATTAAAAAAAATATTAATCTACCATTAAATATATCAATTTTATTATCTTCAACTTTCACACACATTGGGAGAAATCAGTTTCAAAATAATCTTTGAAAATATACTGATTTATTTAAGAAATAATAGTGTTCTAGTTTTTGTTTTTTCTTTTTAAGATAGATTTTTAATCTTCAGGTAGTTAAAAAATAAAATAATGATCAATATTTTGAATTTAATAAATAAGGTCTTATTTTTTATAGTTCTTTATTTTCAAAAAAATTAAAAGAATATTGATATCAAAAGGCTTATTAAGAGGCCTTGGCCAGAAGTTGCTTTAAATATGAGTTTAACAGTACTTTCACTATAACATAAGAAATATAAAATAAATCATCAATACTGACGCTGTATTAATTGAATGTATGAATATTTTAATGAACCAGTTTACAGAATATTGATACATAGGATCAATAGCAGCCAAATTCGTGATTGTGTAATAAAGGGCAGCAACATGATCAGCAATTGGTTTATATCTTAACCATGTCTTTTCAATGTTAACACTGGTTTCTTTTGCACTATTTTCTCTTTTTTTCAACTGATCAGCTACTGTCTATAAACATAAAAAAAAAAAAAAAAATCAGCAAAAATATACAACCAAATATGTTAATAAATGTACTTTTAACAATATCTATCTTAGAATAAAATTACAAAATATAATTCCAGAAAATTTCTGCTGCAGAAAATGCTGAGTACTTTCAAACTACACATACTTCAATTAAAATAATATATTTATTTACCTTTTTGAGAACATAAACATAAAAATGTGAATTGAAAAATATTAATTTTTAAAAAATATACATAAAAGTTAAATTGTGAATTTCATTATTTTCTGTTTGTTGATTGCTACTATAATTCAGTTTCGACTTCACCCAGCCAGCCAAATGCATAGAAATACAGCATCAGAGACTGCTACACCTATACACAAACCTACTTACAAAAAAAAAGTTTTTTTTTCTTTATGTTCCTATATTTGTAATCAAAAAAGTAAACTCCTTGTTGCACCAGGCACAGTCACAATCCACTGCTGTGTGTATCCCCATCAATTCTTTCCATATCCCTGGGGGTATGCCTATCACACTTTGGGAAACACTGGAATAAGTTAATCATATCATACTGCTCCACTGAATAGTGGACATAGATCTAGGACATCTAGACATAAGTAGATTGTTAACAAATTAAAATACTAATAAAAAATATGAACACCTTTGTCTAACCTTGGGTATAAACATTTATCTATCCTTTCATTAACAGTGAAGTATTAAACAAAAGAAAATATATTATTGAAATTTCTTTGAAGCCCTAAAAATATCAAGGATGCTGTGGGAATAAAAAAAATGATTTATATTAGTGACTAACATTGCTAGTTTATTTTGTAAGTTTATTCTTTTCTCCTAATATTAATTTTAAACTCATCATTTATGCCTTGTATATAATAGTATAAAGGTTATACTTTTCAAGGAAAATAATTTCTATTTTGTGGTTAGACATCTCAAACTAAAATGAGTAGATTCTAGATTATCAGAACCATTAAATTGAAAAGGTTCCTTGGAATCTTATTTTAACTAATTGAATTATGATAGTAGTAACTACGAAAACAAATATTTCTTGCAATTTTGTAGTTGTTTTTTTTTGTTTGTTTTGTAAACAATGTTGTATATTTATTTTCGAAAATTCATTGAATTATCATAAGAAACTTTTCATGAATGATAGTGCTGCTAGTAGTAAAAATGAAACAGTTAATTATTTTGCAAGTCTTTATAATAAAAAGTATGGTTTATTTATAATCTAAAAATGGCAATCATTACTTTTGAAGAATCTAGTATATTCACTGCATTCTCATCTTCTAGAATATTCCCTCTAACCGATGATAAAGTTTGTAAAATACTGTCTTCAACTCCATGAAGGTCTTGTTTATTTTTAGCACTTTCTTTCATTAAGTTTTTCCGTTTTAGTTGCATTTCAGGTCTAAAAAAGATAAAGTTTCTCCAAGAATTACTAACTAATAATTATTACTACTTTCATTACAATAGGTAAAATTTACACTAACTCTTTCCTAAGTTAAAAAAATGTAATGTTAATTTTAAATTTTTACTGATACTAATTTAAGAAGTTATAAAAAAAAACAAAAAAAAAACTATAAATATCAATTAAAGTTATTATCATAAATATGTTATTGGGGTTTATTACTATAACTTTAATTTGAGTTTTAAAAACTTAGCTATGGAGTTTCTTTTTTTTTTAATATTGCAAGGATCAATGTTGACTAACATCTGAAAGTTTGCTTTTAAAAAGGAACAATTTTAAAAATATATCTACAATTCCTGAACCTGTGTTCATTATTAAGAATATATTTTTTTTAAGATCTTACTTGATTTTAATCATCAAGAAAAAGTTTTTTAAACTTGCTAATTTCTATATGCAAATAACAATCTTTGACATTGATATATATATAATTAAATTTTAGGCCATTAAAAAAAAACTAATAATGATAATTTATAGAATTGGATTTATGTTACCTCTCCTTTGAGACAACTATGCTAAGTAATTTGTCTGACAAACTTTCTTTTGTAATAGTAAAATTTATTACAGTAAATTTTTTGTAAACCTCTGGTGAATAATTTGGATTCCTTAATTTTGTTGTCATATAAAAACGAAAATTTAAATTATGATTAATGGTTGAATCACGCAGCTTCAAAAATTGTTTATTATCTGAAAATATATATATATTTGAACTAATAAAATAACACATACATGTATGTACATAGGTACATACTACTCTCTAAGAATATCACATATACGTCACAAATAATGGTACTAATTTGGATAATCTATAACATAAAGCACATGCTGGATTGACAATGTAGATGCATAAAGCTTTATATATAATTAATTTTAATATATATATAGTTGTAGCATTTTTCTGTTATACTTTGTTTGAATATTTCTTTTTCCAAAATAGGATTTAAAATCCAATCAAGTTGTTCAGGGATATTCTCTAGAAGAATAGGCTTTCCTGATTGAACACATTTTAATATTATCTCAACATTATCTTCAGAAAACTTTATAATAATAAGTTCATTTTCCTTTTCCATATTTCTAATCCATCTGTTGGCTTGATTATGAGGGTCAATAAGCAATGGCCACCTATAAAAAATTATAATAAATGAGGCGTAATTCTCCAAAAATTAGAAAACCCCATGGATGGTCTTCATAACCAACCAATGGTTAAAACCATAGCATTAATTTTAACTATTTTGCATCATAAATTGATCATTTAATCTAAATAATTTAACTAAGCTTCCTAATTTTAGAAATTTTTATGTAGTACACCTATCTCTACAAAACCTGTCAAATTGACAGGCTAGGCATTGATTTCATAAACAATCCTTACATATTTGCTTTTTTTCGTAAAATCATTCCTCCAACAACAAATATAAGAGCAAAAGAAAAGTCTTTACTAAAATGTTTCCAATTATTGTTAAATTGTTAATTTAATCTAAATTGTTAGCTTAATCTCCTTTAATTTTTGTCTTCAACAATATCTCATATGGTTATCACTAAAGAAACAAGCGATGATCTTTAGTATAATTGCTGTAGTGACAATGTAAGAATGTTTTCCAAAGACAGTGTGCGAAAGTTTCAATTATTATAGACAGTCTTTGTTTATTGTAAGTATTTACAATGGGGTAACTAAATTTGAGTACAGTATTTTTTATTTCTAGCTATCATGAATAAATCCCGGAAATATAATAACATAATGAACAAAATTATCAACATCAATGAAGATTGTTCTGAGGATACCTCAAAGATCAGTATGTATTAGGCCAAAGTGAAACTAACAGTGAATGTGCTCAATGATTACCCCATACACTTAATATTATTCTTATAATTTCTGTGATAATTTTAAAAAAAAGCTTTTTACTAATCAATAATTTATTTAAACATGAAGCCTTATATATTTTTTAATTCAGACTTAATTTCAACAAACCAATTTTTAAAGAAAATTTGTATTTTCATTTAACCCTCAATCTGACGGTGCTTGTAGATATAGGTGCATAAGAAACTCTCGTAATCCTAGTGTTAAAGTGAAACTCCAAATATTGAGAAATTTTACAAATTTCAAAGAAAATATTTTATTTTTTAGTTGTTTGAATGTATATTACTAAGTTTAATATATCGTTATTTTAAAAATAGAAATACATATATTTTTACTATTCTTAAATTCTTGAATTTGAAAAACACCATCATTCCATAAAAAAAATTAAATCTTACATGAGAAATTTATCTGATTTCTCATTCCTTTATTTTATTCATTAATTTACTATTTTGCTCTTTGTTGCTTCAGAATTAGCAACATTATATTGGAGGTGATTTAAAAAAGTAGTATTGAGGACTGATCTCTCAATGTCTGAAAGGTCTGATGAATTTATGGGTGATCCCATATGTAGCTGAAACAGTTCCTCTCTCACTTTAATCACAACTTTAAATTTTACAAGTTTCATCCCAATATGCACCCCTTTGCATCTATCTGACCTACTCTATTTTAGGCCCATTAACTTATAAATGCATTTAACCATTAATTCATAAACAAATTAATGTGTTCCATACTTCCAAAAAATAAAATAAAAAATCATTAGCTTAAATATATTTAAGATGTAGCTCATACTTTTGTGATGCATGTAATATAATTGCGTTTTCAAGAGAAAAGGTATCACTTGGCAAGCCATTAATATTCCAATTTTCAATTAACACATTGGACCCAAGAGCATTAACAAGTGAATAACTTTCAGATAATGGTATCCCCATGTCAGTACAAAAAATAATCCAATCTGACACAATATCTTTTCTGAAAACAAAAACAAAAGGAAGACGTTTTTTAATTATGAAAACTTAAAAAAAATAAAAAAAGAAAGAAATTAGAAAGAAAAGAGTGAAAGTAGCTAGGACACATTTACTAAATACATTCAAAAAAAAAATATAAATTCTTAATTCAAAATTAAAACCTCATTAATAGGTTGATTTAGTACATATGTGAAAAGAAGTATATAAAGTATCAAGTAAAAAGTTTATAATTTGCTTTATGTGTACAAATGAAAGCTATTATTATTATTCTTAGACTTGCATATTAAATTTTCAAAAAGGCTGGATTGTGAAAACTAGACATCTATAATTATCAGAGCTAAAATATAATTTAAGGTTTGACTTAATTAATTGAAAGGTTTAACTTGACTCCCTTCTATAAATTTAGAGTGAAATATATTGTATTCAGGCAACACAATATATTTTATTCAAATACAAAATTAGTAAGAAGTAATAATTATTTGAATTTTCTTTATTTACCTGAAAAGAGAAGTTAAAGGTGCTAAGTACACAATTATTCCACATGATATAAGTATGTCACCTGGTATTGATGAATATTGTTTTTGGAGAATATCAGAAACAAGTGCCCATTTTTCTTTTTCACCTCCAAGGCTTCCTTACAGAAATAAAGGAGATCAATAATGTTTTTTGTTAGTTTCTGCTTTGCTTATTGTCATGAATACATAAGACATAAGTAGTTAATTGAATGATATTTTTAAATCTCAGTTTGACATATTAAAGGGGACCTCAATATATTAATT
>NW_027114571.1:172097-176895 GCF_000696795.3 Halyomorpha halys
TAATTAGTTTCCTCGGTCTAAGGAAGAGGATATTAAAATGGATGTGACGATGATGAAGCCTCAATCAAGAAATACCTAAATTTTAATTTTTCAAAAATAATTTAGTCAATATTACATAGTAGTGTGAGACTTTCTTTATGATTTCCCAGTATTTAGCAGACATGATCCCATAGTGTAGGTCTTCATTTATTTATAAGGGCCAAAAAGAAATGAACAAAAATAATAAAAGATTTATCTTGATATTTGTCAATCACTTTCTGTGGCTATTTTTATTTATTATTATCTTTTTGATTCCAATTTACAGTCCTTAACTTCATCACAGTCATTGAAATTTACTAACCATAAGCCTTATTGAGGATAATGGTATATTTGTAGAACTATAACCACTCACAGGGATCTTCAATCCATCTATTTGTAATTCATCATAAATTAATCAAAATAAAAAGTCATTTAATAACTAATGAGATATAATTACCAATTATTCTTTGTGCTTTTTGTAATTTATTTGAACATAACACTACTTCATTTTGTAGTCTGATTTTCCGTTCATTTGCTTCTCTTAAATTTTCTTTTAATTCTGCAAGCTTATCTTCGAGACCTTTCAAAAGATTTCTTTTTTCCTCAAGTATTGCCATTGTTTCAGAATACTCCTTCTCAGCAATTTTAAGTTTTTCTTTTTTTGGAGCAACTTCCTGTAATTAAATAACCTTTATCAGACATTAAAGTCTACCTGGTTCATGAATTATTTCACTAATCTAGTTAGAAATTAGGCTCTGAGGATAAAATGCACTTGTATACTTTTAATTTAAAATTCCTTAGCATTTTCATATCAGTGGCAATAATCAAGAACCTTGGTTTTCATAATTTAAAGGCCAAAAGCTACAAATATATTAGGCTTTTAAGTAATGGCAAGATTCACAAGAGGTTTTTCAACTCAACGCTTTAAATTAAATGAAAAGGATTTTCTAAAAATATAATTGAGATAAAATTGCTCAATAGAACAAGCGTTCACTTCTTCTGCTATTGCTGCGGAGCCTGTGTGGCCAGCCCCTGAGCTGTGCATTCCTTATCACACATTCAGAGCTGGTTCTAGCCAGTTATCCTTCCTGGACCATTGCTTTTAACTGAGAAAGAGCTTCCTGCAAAGTATGCAGGTTCATACCAGTAGAGGATTAGACCCATGAAGTGATATTTCCCCTTATATCTCAAAGGTGGCACCGTGGCTTGTGAGTTTCTGTGCAAATAGATAGTGCCCTCTTGGCTCCTGACAGTAAATTTAGTTTTCAGTATCAAACTATATTGGTTTCTTGGTAATAAAATATGATTATACACTTAGACTAATAAATTGTTTGTATTTATGCCATTTAATGACATGTACAAACAAAATTTACAATTGTTTGTAAAGGTTAACTATTATATTTAGAATATCAATTATGTTACACTAATTAAAATATTCTAGAATACTTATCAACTTCTAAAAGGAGCATGTCAATCAATCAACCAGCATATTCAATTAAACAATTTATAACTAAGTTTTGACTTTTTTATGACTCAATCAATCATTTACATAAATATGACCACAGTATTAAAAAAAAGAAAGAAATGTTTCCACGTACTTTCACAACAACATCGTATTTATCCAGAGCAATAACCCATTTGCAAAGTCCTTCCGCAGCACTTGATGCTTTTGCTACAACTTTAGGTTTAAAATCTTTGTGATTTAAATATTGGGTCCTCACAGCTTTCATTATATTTGGTGGTATGTTGTCTTTATCGTAGTCTTTAAGCTGTTGAAGAAATGACATGTCACCAAGTAATCGCTTACTCGGCCCCCAGTAATCATTTATCTAGAATAATAAACATTTTGTTTAAAGATATATACATATAAGATAAGATAAGAACTTCAAAAACTATATACCAAACCTAGATTTAAAAGGTAATTAGTTCATTATAAGAAATATGTGTTTATGTATATACAAAGTTATGGTCTGATGGAGTGTTATATCTGCTGAAAGAGAGCTTTATCAGTTGACAGAAGAAAAAAGATCAGCTGATTAAATATTAGGATAGGAAGGAATAGATATAGCTGCCAAGAAATCTTATGTGATGAAGGAGTGTTTACTTTTGAGAGGGGCTACTATGAATTCTCTCAGACACCATTTAGCCTGAAAAATGAGCTTATCACATTCTTAAGGCTAATAGACAAGTTTTTGTGGGAATTGGATGATTCAGTATGCCAAATATATATAGATGACCAATTAGTTTTCAGCTAAATCAAAAACTGAGCATAAATTTTAGTTTTATTTATCATATTTCTGTTTATATATTATGTTATGTTTAAGTTTACGAGGATATATATATATATATATATATCAGTTGAGTACAATAATATGTGCACAGTGCACAGATATTCGGAAGAAGGAAGCCCATCCTCATGTTGCTACAAACCATCGTTTTGATGACTCAACAGCGACCCATAGCTCTATAACCAATCCCTGTTTAAATCCATGTAATATGACTGTTCAGGATCAACAAGCTTATAGGGACCTATATTTCTTTTCCAAAAATAAAAATAAATAAATATATACATAAAACTTACTTTTCTGCCAGGATTTTTTGGGTCAGGAAGTCTATCAGGCTTGATTCCTCTCATTACACAAACAGCAGCAAGCACCAATTTCACTGTTTCAGGAGGATTTTTCATAGATTTAACAAGGGTAATATCTGCTGGTTTTAAAGTATTAAGGGCTGCCACAGCATCTTTATTAAATAAAAAAGTTACGAAAATTAGCCCATAGGTTTATTAAATATAAGACTTTTGTAATTCAATCAATATTCTATGATCTTCATATGACCATATGAAAACAAACCTTCTAGAATAGGTATAGCTAAAGCCAAATCATTCTCACATTCTGTTTTCAATCCCATCGCAGACATTGCTTGTTCATTTGCTATTTCTTCATCATTCCTTACACGCTCTGAAGCTTTCTCAACCTCAAATGTTTCTGTTTCTATAACTTTCAGCATTTCCAAAGTTTCTTCAGCAGCTTTCTTTAATGCAGGTTGTAGTGATTCCAAGTCCTTTTGCATTACTTCAACCTTAACATTTAAATAAACTTAAATTATATTCCTAATATAAAGAGCTATCATGAGTTTCATAGTATTCAAACAAAGATAAATATAACATTACATAAAAAATATCAACTTTTTTAATGGTCAAGGTAATGGGAATAAAATTAAAATAAGATAAAATAATTTAGATTATTTTTGTTTAAGAATTATACAAAATATACTTCAGCTTTCATGTATATAATAATATGATTTATCTAATATCATTGGCGATTATTTTTCCTCAGGGGACGGTGGATACGACCAACAGTATACTGGAAATGATCGGTTCTATGCTTTTCTCTTGGCTTCACCTCCTTTGTCTTGCCTGAACAGTAGGTTCTCTATAGTTAGCTCTCAAAAAGTATTGAGTGTACTGTCTAACTAGAGAACATAATGTTTGGACAAGGGAAAGGCAAAGATCCGATTATTTACAACAGAACTCCAGTTTCCCATCAGTCATATCCACCATCTCCTTAGGATAGGTAACTACACTGAGAGGGTGGGAGCCGGGGCTCAGGTGTATCTTGCAGCACTAATGCTATTAATAATTTGAATGCTATAGTTATGATGTTCTCTAAATCAATAAAATGTCAACCAATTAGTTATTAACTGTCATTTTTAAGACTAAAGGCTTGTATTTTGAAATCTTCCATTAATAAAAACTTAGCTATATATTATATTACTGTATTCATATATATATTGTAATATTAAAAATTATTTATAAAAAATAAAAGTGATTTTAATAGTTTTTACTTATTCTCATATCTAAAAGATAGCTTTGAAGATGACAAGGTCAAATAAAAAGATTAAATATTAAATAAATATGAGAATTTTTATTTTTAATTTTATATAATATTATTGACTTAATCTCAGGGGGGGTTTCTAGGCAATCAGAGACAGACACTTTACTACTAATAACACTTAATTAAATTAATATCTCTTTTACAAATATATTTAATTTTAGGTAGAACAAAACTAACCAATTTCATTGAATCTTCTTTTGATGGTTTTCTCAACAAATTGTCTAAACACTGATTGATGGCAATCTTTCAGTAAACAAACACTAACGAAACAAAGCACTGGTCCTCTAACAGTTTTTACTTATCTCATTCACTGGCCATCCAAAACAAAGAGTCTCCTTTTCTTCTTGAGTGACTCTTCGATGTCTTCTTTTTTCAAGATGTCTACAACTGAGAGTAGCTAAGGGATCTACAGGACATCCCCCCTCTAGGCAATGTCATCCATCTCCCTCCTAAGCAACAAATGATTCCAAAAACCAAGCTCTCTTCCTTCCCCTTCTCTAGATGTTAGTTCTCAACATCGATTGTAGCACTATGGTTTTGAGTTTTTTCTTATGATTTCCTTTATGAATAATTTTCTTTGAAACTTATTCTTAACTTCTATTTTTTCTAAAATGTACTGTAATTTCAATTATGATGGGCAGTTAAAATAAAGTTTTTAAAATATTTGGATCTGCTTAACATGGCCTCGATTCAACGAATTTTGGCAAGAACACGCCCCCCCGCCATCTTCTTTGTTTTGAATAACGATCTTCCTCTCCATATTTGACTTAACAAAATTGGTTAGCTTTCTTTTTGATTTAACAAGGCAAATGAACAATATTGAAACAACAAATAAAATAAAAACCCTTTATAAATAAAAATATACTATTTACACAAAAAGAGGA
>NW_027114571.1:181199-196966 GCF_000696795.3 Halyomorpha halys
GATATTTGACTCTACTCAATGTGGCATTGACAACATACCGCCATCTTGTTATTATAAACAATGAAACTTGGTTAGTTTGCTTTTTGGATAAACAAAGCAATGAATATTAAAAATGATACATAAAATAAAACATATTAAAACCATTTATACATCAAAATATACTATCTACTCAAAAAGAGCATATTACAATATATATATATATATATATTTGTTGATACAAAATAACCATAAATAAAATTAAGAACAAGATAGTACCTGATTAGCAGCAAATTCTAGTTTTTCAAGGCCTCCAAGATATTTTTCTTTGGCAATTTCCAATTCATCTTTCTTTTCTTTAACAAATATATTGTAGTGTTTTAATAAATCAATAAATGAAGTAGAAGTAATAGATACTCTCCTTGAGGTCAACAAATAAAACCTGTCTGCATTATTTCTAGAAATGAAACAGTAAATTTTAATTACTTACTGATTGTATTTGTTTCATATACTATAAATTTATCACAATAATTTAAAATGTACAATTATTCTTTTAATTCTGCTCACAGCAATTAGGCAGATTTAATTTTATGATGTGAGACTGATTTTACTTGTTATTCAATGAAAACATTTACCAGACCAATCCATTTATTTTTTAAAGTCAAGTTTAATATAAAGAAAGGTTAAATTTAGGTAAGATTGCCGTTTAACTTTATCACAAATCATTAAAATTAAGTAAAAAAATTCTACTAAGTACATAGGTCCAAATAACTTCCTTGGCATTTGGTAAGTAGGTATATAATTACCTAAATTAACAGGATTAATAATAAATTCTATTATTTAATAAATTTGATTTTTCATTGAAAATTTTTGATTTTGAGGACATATAAGTTTTTTTTTTTTTCCTGTGTGAATACAAACTCTTCCTACCTTCATTAGTGAGGAAGCAATACATAAAAAGTAACAAGATTTATCGTGGGAAATAGTAATAAATATTAAAATAAATTATATTAAAAAAATAACTCAATAAAGTTAAGATAGAAATAATAACTTCCTTAGAGATATTTACTATTGCCATTATTTTATTATAAATTGCACAATGACTTTAGCAAGGCTATAGTTTTAAGAAATATTTACTTTAGCTTACCTAGCAGTCACGTAAAAATATTTTGATATATTAACAACATCTTCTTTTATTGTCTCTGAAACCTGAACATCTTCTAAATATTGTCTAGCAACACGTTCTAAGGCATCTTCTGGCCAACCCTCAGAAAAAAAAATGAATAAATCGTCTAAAGTTTATATCTTCATGTTGAATGGAAAATAGGAAATTTATTTAAAATGATAAATCATTACGGTATTTTAATAAAAAGTGTTTCACTAGAGTTAAATTCAGAATTAAACTGAAACTATTCAATATGACAAGTCATCTGAACAGTATGTAACAATCATGAAAAATAATAATTTAACTAGTTTTATTTAAATGAATAACTTTTCCATTTAAGTAAAAGGTGTAATTTTTTCCACTTAAACATATAAACACTTACAGTTGTTTCTAGTTTCTTTCCATTTACTTCTAAAGTCCAAGAGGTCTGTATTAAACAAACAAAATGTGTTATTAATTACATATAATAATGGTTGTCTCAAATAAATTAAATTAAGATTATGATTCTAAAATATGTTTACTTCTCTGATTAGACTACAATTGGAAATATTTTGATCACGTTCATAGAAGTGAAACAACTTCAACAATTTCAAATGGTTGAATAAAACACAAATATTCCAATTACACTTAAAAAAGTGGAAAACATTATAGATATAGAGGTTTAAGGATAGAAATTTTTTAAGATTGCATTTTCTATACTTTAGTTACTCTATTTATTTTCATTTCATGAAGATAAACTAATTGTAAGTGGCACAAAGATCAGGTTCAACCAAAAGTAATATTGAAAAAGTACCTCAAACCAGTCAATGGTGCAACTATTAATAAGTGCTGGATATAATCTCATTCTATTTCTTAGATTAGGACCGACGGGGCTCAAACACAACATTATATGAAGGTTCCTTTTACATCTATTAATATAAAATGAGAAAACTGTTAATGGACTAACATCAACACTTAGGTTCCCTCCCTGGGCTGCTAGTCGCACCATCTACAAATAAAGTATTTTATTTTAAAAATATATTTATTATAATAAAATACTATAGTAAAGAAATTTGACACAATTATGAATAACCCCAGAATTAACAAAAATAATCTGCTATAAAGTAATTTGTATATTTATTACTGTTTTGGTAAATTTTCAATACAGAAAGAAAAAAAAATTGATTTTTAGAAAGAAAAAAATTCCTGGGAATTTATGAACAAAATAATACAAAGAAATATGTTTGTTATATACAATAACGAATAATAGTTCAATATTAGTTACTTTAGCATGATTTGGTTCAATATAATTCAGAACTGCCATAAGTTCAAAGATATTAATATAACTAATGAAAGAATATATTAATATTGCAAACAAAATTTTAATTGCAAATGAAATTTTAAAACATCAATTGGAAATGCAACAGTGCTGGTAAAAACATTGTTATCATCATCATCCATTTCTTTTTTCTTCTTCTTCCTTTTCATCTGAAAGTATACCAATACCCTTGTCTTCACTTATCTATCCTTCATCACTGTTATCATGGCCTTCATTAAAATTTCATTTATGTTCTTGACCTTCCCATTCATCTAAATCATCATCATTTTCAACTTTGGAAAATTAACTATTCCTTTTCTTCTTCTGAGATCAAGCACTCAACTGTTTCCATTTGTATGACATATAGAGTCCTGTGAAAAAAAGATGAACTTAACCTATAAAATTAAAGTATTTGTAAAATTTTAAAGTAAATTCATAGCACAATAATGTTTTCAGACTTCTTTTTATGTTATTAGATTGGCAAAAAGCTTTAAATGCCCTTTGATCTGTTTGATAATTTAGGAACATCAAATTTTGTAAATAAATCTTGTTAGTGCTGTGAATAAGTATAAGCTCAATGTTTGTTTTTCTATTGTCTGATGTATTAATGGATTAATACCTCCTCAGATTTCTTCCTACTGTTCGTTTTTTACACTGTATGGCTTTATGTGAATTAGTCTTCTTTTTCTAATAATGCTGCATGGAACTCAACTCACTGAAATTGAGTAGGAAAGAATAATGGACCTAAGAAGAGATGGGATGACCCAGAGGCAAATTGCTCGTGAGATAAACCACTCCCAGAGTGCAGTCAAAAACTTTTTAAATTGCTGCCCAGACAATTATGGAAAAAAAGAAGAAGACCTCCAAGACTTTTTGGAAGACCTACAAATTTTTCTAATCATGTGAAACGGGCAGTTTTGGGAGAAGTCACAAAAACAGGAGCCTCCTCTGCACAGATTGTGAGGCGATTCAATTAAGGTTGTGATGCTAGCTTGGTGAGGAAGTGGATAGGTGAATTAAATTTTTTTAAAATATTGTAAGGTTATGAGGAAACCACAGTTCAAAAAACATCATTTTCAGTCATGACTGCAGTTTTATAAGTATTATGTTGAAGATAGTAAAAAATGGTCAAGCATTATTTTCAGTGATGAAAAAAAATAACAATGATGTTGTCCAAATGGCTTTTATTACTACTGGCATGGCCTTAGAAAAGAAAAAAAAATGTTCACAAAGGTCGCATTGGTGTGGCAGAGTAATGTATGGATTGCTTTTAATGGAAAGGGAAAGTTTCGAATTGCATTGATTTCCGGCATAATGAATGCTGTTAGTTATTAAAATTATGTAGAATAGTTCCTTTTGCCATTTATTACAATGTTGGAAGAAAATGAAATCATTTTTCAGCAGGATAACACACCTATTCAGACAGCAGGCTCTACAAAACAATGGTTTCAGGATTTTGGGATCAATGTTTTGGAATGGCCAGCTCTGAGTCCGGATCTCAATCCGATTGAAAATTTGTGGGGAAACATTGCTAGAGAAGTTAAAATATTGATGAGTCCCGTGCAGTATTAAAAACAAAAAAATACTAATTCACACAAAGTCATACAGTATAAAAAACGAACAATATAATCTTGCTACAACAGTAGAAAGAAAACTGAGGTGGTGTTAATCCATTAATACACCTGATAATAGAAAAACAAACATTGAGTTTATATTTATTCACAGCATAACCAAAAATTGTTTAAAAAATCTGATGTTCATAAATTATCAAACAGATCAAAGGCCATTTAAAGCTTCTTGCCAATTTAATAACATAAAAAGAAGTCTAAAAATATTATTGTGTATTATTAAGTCTAAAAATATTAATTTACTTTTAAATTTTATAAATACTTTAATATTATACGTTAAGTTTATATTTTGTTCATAGGACTGTAAGTAGGTTTAGCCGCTCATTCAGATGATAGTCAGTAAAAATATGTCACAACAAGTAGATGTGGATTTCATTTTTAATTATTACTATTCGGTTCAAAATACATTTTTATACATACAAATGTAAATTTTTTTTGTATTACATTTACATATTTAATGAGAAAATTAAGATACTTTTCTGTATTTAATTAGCTAATAACAATCCCAGATCCAATGCATATAATAAGCAAATCTCTACAAGCAGCTGTCAATTCATAAAAACATTTCTCAAATCCGATCTCAAAGCACTACTTTTAAGTTTTACATGTGAATATGTGGAACTTTACTCAAATACAGTTTAATTGAAGTTTTATGATCCATTTAAAAGTATTGAAACATGTAAAAATAAAGATTTGTATAGATGCCCACTTCTTTGGAATATTTTCAGGCCAAAGAAATAACAACATTACATAAATTCTTTTTTAATGTGAATATTTCCAGCCGACATCACTAATCTCCTTGTCTCATCAGGACTTATACTGAATTACGTTTATTGTTTGCAATTGTTTACCTTAGTAGTTACCTTCTCAGTTAATCATATTATGTTATATAACATATTAAAAATGGAACACAACATTAAAAGTTAAAAAAATTATAAAAAATATAGTAAATTTCAAAACAAACATAAAAACTTAATATACATTATTCTGATGACTTAAATAAATTTAAAACATAATAATGGAGACACACAACTTTAAAAAAAGGGGCCATTAAACTAACCTAATTAGATAAAATTAAAAGTAAAATATTAAAAAATAATATTTAGGTTAAGGTAAATTATATAAAGGTAATAACAATTGTTAATACTGCTTTACAGAAAAATATGTTAAAAATTAATAGTGAGTAACATTATTAAAATGTATATTAAAAATGCATAATAATTGTAAGCTGAAGATGGGAAGACAGACCCTGAAACTTCCCAAATTGTGATGACCTAATAGAAAACTATTAAAGAGTAATGGATGGAAATTATGTTCATTTTTTTGCTATGAATCAGGTATACTTCACATAGTTGGTTAGCCCAGTGATAGAGTTTTTGGAACAATTGTCTCTCCAAATATCTTCTTCAAAGGAAGATTGGACGGACTATACCCTCCTAACTGGGTACCTGTTGGGAGGGTATAGTCCTTATTCAATACAATCAGACCACCCTTCCTAAGAAGGATGCCTCAATCTGCAACCCAGAGGGACACACTCCCTACCAGGGATATTCCGCTGAGAGGGAAGTACATTGAAGAGTTAACCTATAATAGGATACCTCTTCAATTTTTGGTTGCCAATGAGTACCTGAGAACAATAATTATTAAAGATGGGAAAAATAGATCACGAGTTACTTAATATAATGAAAAAGCTAATGAAGTACACTCCAAAATACGCTTTTCCAAAGTCATAGGAATGGAGGAAATAAGCAACAAGACAAATCTCATGCTATTTAAAACATTATTCCTACCAGTTTTGCTCTATGGAGCTGAGAGTTAGACAATCCAAGATTGGCATGCAACATCATGATAAAGTGACGAGCTTAGAGATGAGGTTCTTGAGAAGGATCCAGGGGAAAGGCCTAAGGGAACAATTCAAAATGAAAGTATCTAGGAGTCTCGCCTATTGGAGAATTAGTGGAGCAGTGCCAACTGAAATGGTTTGGTCATGTGAGTAGAATGGGTGATGAAAGAAAGGTTAAATACTTGATAGAGGCCAAACCAGGACAACGCCTGTGAGGCCAACTGAGGTAGATATATATGGAATGGTATATAATTAGAGTAAGAGGGTCCTCTCTGAGAGAAATGAGGGATATGGTGAATAATTGTGACAATCGGAATAAATGGATCGAGCCTAAACCTCCATGGAGGTTGGAGTTGGAAAAAGAAGAAGAATAAGTTTTTGTTCACTAAAAAATTATTGTATACTCATAACAGCATTCTAATAACAATAATAATAATGAATTGCAGCATTCTAAAAGCTGTTACATTATTGTTCAAGCCAAAAATTAATAATCCCAACGTTTTTTATAACCAAGATTAACTAGAATTTAACTATGCTTTTTAGCAGTGATCGTTATTTGAAATATTAATAATTGATTAAAAAACACCATATCAATTAATAAGTAAATTATAAAGTGATATTGAAATGAAATAGGTTATTACCTGATATTACTGTTATTAGTACTGATCTTACCTCACAACTTATTTAAAATAATTTAAGTAGCAAAGCAGCTTATAAAAACACAAAAACAGATTTTAATGAAATAGCACACTATTTCACCTCTAAAATATCTTGAATTTCATCAGCAGCATATAAAATTGGAACTTCTCCAGTACTAAGAACTGAGTCTACATCTTGGAGTACATAATCCATTTCAAGGTGTGATTCGTGTAATAAAAAAGTACAATTTTTGTTTTCTGTGCCAGCATATTTTAAAACATTTTTTAAATTTTTTCTCCATTGTAAAGAGCCTTTTTAAACAAAACATTCAGTTATTAAAATCCAAAATTTATAATTCCTTACATTAATTTATTAGAAACTAAATCTTCCCAAGATTAATGTTAAAATACAGAGAACTTGTTTCAAAGAAATCATATAATAAGTATGTATTTTTAACTATTACATCTTGTAAAGAGAGAGTTTTTTCCTTATATATTATGAAAGAAAAAATGAAATGGTTTAAGAAAAAGAATTGCTCCAGTTAACAAGGTAGACTATATCCCATATAATTTTAGTAAAGGCTTATATCAGTAAATATTTTTTTCAAATCATGTGACTGCTATAACTCAATTATCTTTCCTTAATATCGCTCACTCATAAGGGGCGATATTAACAATTTTTACTAATATATAATGCTGAAGGAAACAATAACCATGAAATAAGAAAACGTACAGAAATGTTTCGAAACAGTTGGCTGAAAAAGATCTTGCTGCAACATTGTGGTTGCTAATGTCACTAGTGAATGTCTTCCAGAACCATTCACACCAATTAGAAGACCATTTCCATAAGGTACTGAAATAATCCTGCAAATACGACTCAAATGTTCCAGGGCAAATCTAAAGAACAGAAACTTTGTTTTGCAGCTAATTTATATAGTTGCATATTTATGAGATCATTATGCTATGCATTTAAAATATTACCAAATTTCTACCAAGATTTTAATTAAAATGTTTTAAGCAAATGAATGTGTACAGAACAGATTCTTAAGAACTAGTTAAATTATTTATTATATATATTTTGTAATTGTAATCATTATGAAGCAAGAAAAAATAGAAAATAACCAATATATTGTTTTATAACTTCATCAATACTTCCTAAATTCACATTTATATTTTATTTTGGTAACCTAGAAAGAATAGTTAGATTTATACCTAAAAAGAGTTATATTAATAGTTCTTTTATTTATAGCATTGAATTCTTCAAGAGCTTTAAATGCTACATTATAAAATTGTTCTAATGAAGGCACTTCTTCATATTTTTGGTTCTCATTAACTTCTGGTTCAAGGGCAGTTGTGAAGATTAGATTAGAGAAAGAGGAAGTAGAAAGCTGAAATGCAGATTTTATTTTTATTTTGAAATGATCATATTTAATAAAATAAAATATTATTGTTAAAAATAATTAGATATCTGAATAATTTTAATTTTATTTTCTTAGATTATGAAGATCTCATTTAACACTTTTTTCATCCTGGAAACAGTTTAATTTTTATCATAAGATCTAATTCATTTGCATACATGAATTGATACCAAATGATAAATTAAATTAATAAAAAGTTCCTTATAGGTTATAGCTCAAAGTTGTTGTATTTCAATTTTTTTTTTTTTACATAACTCAATATATATTTCTTATGATAAAACGTTCCATGCTAGCATGTTTGGTAAATGAATTACATTTTAATACCATTTGGCATAACTTTATAAAATATGCAAGCAGGAGCTTTTATTTTAGTATGATTTTTGTGGGTTAATACTAACTGTAATTTATGCCAGAAAGACATAACTAAAATCTAAAAATATTTATATTCTAAAATTTAAAGTAATATTCAGAGACTACTTATCTTAAGGTATACTTAAAATAAAAATCATTAGAATTATGTAATGAACGATATAGAAGTATGTAATTGTTGAGAATTTCACATATATAACCTGATTGGCACCATTTGTTTCTAATCCATCCATCATAACTTCAAATGTTTCTTTGAATTGTTCTTCAACAGCACATTTAAGTTTCTCAATTAACCATTCTTTATCTGCTAAATCAACTAATCTATCACAGAAGACCCGAAGTATTTCATGAACCCATAATCTACAAATGATAAGTGTGTGGTAAGAAAAAAGTTGATTTCACAGGTTGAAAGTATAAAATAATATTATTCCGCTTTAACTATAATAGTGTGATTTGTTTCAATCTGCTAATTTCTAGTGTTAGGAAACTAAAATAACAGAAGAGAAACACAAATAAATGAATAAAAAAAATAAAGAAACAAAATTTTTGTGAACAAACAACAAAAACACCAATGACAATAATTCCAACTAAGTTAAACTAATGAAAATAAAATTATGTATTTAAATAAGTGTGACATATTTTCATGATTAGGAACTGAAATCTAAACTCAATTACACAATTCCAAATCAAATAATAAAAAAAAAGTGGCTATTGCTTACCATATAGGAAAAATTTATCTTCAAAATAGTATTTTTTTAGTGAATGACATTCATTAGTAATACGATATTTTATATAATTACCTAACAAATACTTTTTTTGCATCAACTGATTCTTTTTTTATCAATAAATAACCTTGGAAAGTTCTGACAAGGTCCCTTATATTAAAAATATAATGATACTTCATTGGTGTTGGTAGTAAACTGGATATAACAGAAGTATACACATACATAGTTGCAGAAATTATTTGTTGAACAGTTCCCATTATATCAGCAGGAAAACTATTTTTCTAGGAATAAAAGGCAATATTACTAAATAATACCTATGTATTCAGTAAGTAAAAACTTGCCGCAAAAAAAACTTTAATTTGTTTTATTAAAATTACCCTTAAACCAAGAAATAAGGTTGTAGTAAATATTTTGACTAAGCTGTCATCTGAAATGCTTATTCCAAAAATGAAAAAATGCCTTAGAAATCTGGGTGATAATGGTTGGCTGCTATGATTTTTAATGCCCATGGCCCCTATAATGAAAAGATCTTGAACATATATTTTTTCTTTTATTTTAAGGTCGTACCTAAAATAATTAGTTCATTATAAATACTTACATGTGAAAAAATATATCTCACAAGTGAAAAATATATTTAAATAGTATTGAAATGTAATGACTATGATTACCAATATCCATGATCAAAGAACTGTCGAAGCAGCTCAAGTGGTGGTTTTGTATCATCTTCATTTTTAGGCATATTCAAATCATCAATAAACATAATACTAATCTTACCACTTATTGGGCCATATTTGTTTTTAGTTCTTTTTACTAATTTTGATATTATTAATTCCTGAAAACATTAAAGCATATTAATATGTTTGCAAACTATGTTTAAATTTATATAATAAAATTCTAAACTATAAACTTGCAAAATGTTGTAAATAATGTAATTCAATAAATGTTTTGTATGATTATTGATATTAATACCATTGAAGTGGGTTACTTTGCTCCTTAAGGGATAACATTGCTTTAAGGACAAAAAATTTGCATGCTGCTGAGTGTGTTATACCAGTAGCAATGAAAGGGGTGAAAGGAAAGAGGAGATGAATACCTTTCAACAGGTGGTTGCAAAGTTCAGTCAAAAAATCATCGTAGCTTTTATAACATTTTTTCTTCTCATCCTGTTATTCTCTGTTAAACAACATGTACTAAAAGTTTTATTACTAGATTGCTTCTTAATGTATAAAGGTAAGTGTAATTTTAAACTTGTTCAAATTATATCTGAGATTAAGAAGCAACTATCAGTTTTAATTTCAAATTTCTCTCTTAGTAGTAATTTCCGAAAATATAACTTTACATCAGAGTTAGGAAGTAAGTAAACTAGTCCTCATTTGTGATGCAAAGTCTCCCAATGTTTCTATTATAGTCTTATTGTTATTAATTTTCAGCATCCTTTCAATACAATAGTAATTTCAAATTAATTTTAAAAAATAAATATATTATATTTGTATGATATAAATCTAGACCAAAAGATTCGTATTGAATCAAAAATTCTGTTTCAATATATTTTTTTATTATTTTACACTACCTTTATTTCAAGAGAAAATTTTTTTTTTCTTATGTTTATGTTTGTTATTCTTAAAGGACATTGTCTTAGAATAAAGTTTATATTCTATTGTATTATACATTTACACATATATAATGTGTGTATTTGAAATGATTTATCAAACAAGCTATACAAAAAAAAAAATTTAACATCAGGTTGATTATTAATATGTAAATGTTTTATGAGCTTATTATTAATAAAAGTGTAATGAAGAATCAATTTTGTTTTATATGAATAGTTCAATGGAAATAAGAATGTCAAGAGATGCTATTATAATTTCAGAAAGAGTGTAAACCGGAAGCACCCTAATCTAATTCTTTGAGCTCATCTTAACATGAACAGCTACAACATTGTATGACTGGTATTTGAATGTTGCTTCATTAGAATTACTGATAGGACTGACAGTCAACAGGAAAAGAGAATAAGGGAACATGGTTTTTAGCAGCTATGAAAGTGTCACTCAGTTGACCCCTAACTTTAATAGGAACAACACATTCATTCCTCCCAAATATTCTCCAGTTTTTCCATTATCATTTCAGAGTTCTCAATAATATTAGATTTCAATTATTTAATGGTCAGTGCTCAGTTTTTAATAAAAATCAAGCAGTATTCAATTTTATCAAGTTGATTTTATATACCATTAAAGAATAATCTGGTATGAGGTATATATAGTTGACCGTAGATTACTGATTGGAGAAGATGGTCGGGGGGTGCGATCAGCAAAGAAACAATATAAATAAACAAAAAATATTTATTTATGCTGGCATAAATAAAGATTTTTTGTTTATTTATGTTGTTTCTTTGCTGACTGCACCCCCCCCCCCCGACCATCTTCTCCAATCAATAATCTGGTATCTCCACCGATTCCAGCAGTCACACCTTTCTGCTGCCTGAAGTATAGACCCATAACATAAGAGACAGTTTAACTTTATACTATGTTCTGCAGAATACTATTTCAGTTATTGAATTCAAAAGTAATAATAACTAACTCAATTATCATAATTTTCAATTTTATTTAAAAATAAATTGATTTTAGTAATATAATATGTTTAACAATAAAAATGTAAATGTTTACAAAATTTCATCAATAAAAGTATTACAATAAAATTATTTTTTAAATCAGCGAATTATCCTTATTCTAGACTCTAATTCTCAAATTTTAGAATAGAAAAAATATAGATTAAATAAAAACCTGCAATTTTGAATCACTAATTTAACCGGATGATTGATCAATTACTCACATAGTTCTGTTACATTATTTAGTTTATAAATTTTACCTGGGTGAATTCAGCTGTAATTGAGATAGTCAAACTGAGAAATGCAGGTACAAAGTCACTAGCAACGGAATCTGACAACAATCTTTGGATGATAAATGATTTACCAGTTCCAGTAGGACCAGTTATCAAAAACCTTTTCTTATATTTGATCATGAGCTCTATCAGAAAAGTATATCTAAACACATTTAGAATTTTTTTAATATATGAAAAATGAGAGAAAACTATTAAATTTGAAGTCAATTTATTGTTTTTAATTTTTAGTATTAACTGAATATTATTTAATCCAACTCACTTCAATGACTCAACTGTTGTGACCATGTTATTCCTAGAATTAAAAATATCATCAAGTTTCATTACTTTTAGTACTTCTGGCCAGTATTTCCAATTTCCTTTTCCTTTAAAATTATAAATGTAATCTTCTAACAAGCCTTCAGCTGGCAAAGAGATTTCAATTTCTTCAGAAAAAGATTTACAGTCACTTTCACTATTATCACCTAAGGATGGAAGTTCTTGCTTTCAATTATATTTAAAAAAAAAAAAAATAATGAAGTCATTTGCCATACTTTTTATATAAATGCTATGTATTCATATATGAAGAGGGCTGGATCAAGATAAAATTTTTAATATGCTTTATTCCATTACTCATATACTCTTTTAAATAAACATTAATAAAAGCTAATGAATAGGTATCACTAGATATGAAAATGAATGAATAAAGAAAACAGAATAAATAATGACAGATTTGATATTGATTATTGATGAATCAAAAATAAAAATTTACATAAAATAATTAAAAATCAAGCAACTAAAATAATTTCCTTAAGAATGTGTAAAATGATGTTATTATAGAAAATAATTATTATATTATTCAACTAAATTGCCGCTACCAAACTAATCTAAACTAAGAAGATTCATCAAAAACAGTAAACAGCAATAAGACTTATATGAAGCAAGAAGTAACAGAAAGTTTAAAATGAAGATGGAAGAACTAGATGGTGTATGCCATGAAAAAATATTTCAGTTATGGGAAAGATTAGATTATTAATAGATTTATTTGCTTCAAATTCAAATTACAACTGTATTTAAAATAAAACAAAGGACCATTTGAAGAGCCTTTTGTTGATTTAGTCTTATTTTGTACTGTTCTAAGACTAAATTCCACATTTCAGTATCTACTTAACCTTAGGGATTTTTTTTGATCCTGTAGCTGACTTTATTCTAAAAGATTAGTTTAATCATATACTGATGGCTCAACCCTTGATCCAAAAATCGGTTCTAAATGAAAGCGCTCTGAAACTTTAAAATTTAAGGAAAAATTATAAAATTAGAAATAGGAGTCCCATAGCTCAATACTGTAAGTTAAATAGAGCTCCTCATAATTATGTACACATTTTTATAATATATTAGAAGTATTGAGAGATTTTTGAACAAGTGCTGAACTAGTCATAGCATGCCTATTTAAATAATTATAACACTAAGAAAATATTCCAATTATTAGCTGATTTAAGGTGAAGGAAAGTAAATTTATTTCAACTATGAAACTGTGTATCACTATAAGATGATTAATTACTACCTTGCCATAAACTTTTGAAAAATGTATCAAATTTTCCCCTAGATGGTATATCAATCAAGCCAGCTGTTCCCCAAAGAACTGAAAGTGCAATCACAGCTTGTGACCATGAACTTATGTATTTTAAATCTTGCCCATTTACAGCTTCAAGTAGCATAATTTCAATTAGTTGACAAACAGAGCTAAAAGGAAAATCAATAATTAAAAAATAACTAAGTATGCTATAATTATAAATATAACTTTAAGACTAATTACTATTGCAAATAACAATTGTTCTTGTTATATTCTTATTATTCATGTTATAAACTTGTGGAACCTGAATGTTACATTTGATAATAGGGGAAATTGCCAGAAACTTGGAAATATGGACTTATTCACGTCTTCTTGAAGATTTCTACCTACCCTCATAAATTACATACACACACACACACAAACATATATGCATGCATACATGGATGGACACACAATTTTATGAGCTATATCAAAAAGCTATTAAAAAATATTCTGAAATTCATATATTTAATCTGTTTGCCACATAAATACCAAGGTGTACCTTACAGAATGTATATCTCCAGCTCCTGCTAGTTTATGGCATTGCTTTTTTATAAAATTTAAACAAGGAGGTATCAGCCATTTGAGCAATGTAATAAATCTATCTGGTTTGTCTTCCACCCATTTTTGAGGAATGGTGTTGTTCCATGACTTAATAATAGAAATCCATCCAATAGAATCCGGATCCACATAAATCACTCCACAACGTGAAATGACAGCTGGAGATGCCTGGAATCATTAAGGTTCTAAAATATTCTATTAACCTGGTGTTAATGAAAAGATTTATTTTTATTCTAGAAGATATCCGATATTGTTGATTTTTTTTTTTTTAATGCTTCAAACATACATATTACGTTTTGAGACTATAATAAACTTTCAGAATAAAACATTTTTCTTAAATAAAATTTAATATATAAAAATCAAGAGGTTAAAGTAGCATAAGTATATATTTTAAACTTTTAAAGCTATACATGCATTATCAGTATATTTCATGTGGTCCAATGGTCAAACAGGCATCAAAGGCAAAGAAATGGCTAATATGCTCTTACTCTTACAAGACATGGTAAAGCATTCTAAACAACTAATAAATAATTTGCATACACAATAAGAGGGGTCATATTCAAGAAGTGACAGAAATTGGTGTACAACAGCCCTGAAAATAAAGTGGATGCCATAATGATGGGCTGGTCATTATGTGACAAGATCATACAAAATTGATGCATCTCCATGTCAAATAAGTTTCCCCTCTTCCTACCAGATGTCAAGAGTGTAATAGATTAACCATAGTCCATATTTTTGAAGAATTATATTTTACATCAGGTGATCAAACAAATCAAGAATCCCAACATATATAGGAGGTGCTCATTGAAATGAACAAAAAGATCTTAGTAACAGTATTTTGATTTTTTTTTAAATTTATTATTTTTTTTTTTTTAATTTCTTCCAAAGTTTTTAATATTGTAAAAATAGAAATAAGAGGTGATATCTGGCAGGTTTCACACTCAAATTTCAAAATAAATAGTATATTTATGTAAGTAAGAGACTGATTTCCCCAACAAGCAAAAAAGATAACATGAAGGCCATTAGTTCTAAACATTTTTGCAATGACTTTTGCAACTCTGTAACCTATCAAATCAGGAGAGATAATAATTTCCCACATGTAGAAAGATTAATGTATCTGTGGTGTGGTGAACCATTGAAAGGTAAGGCAGTTAGTATTCCACTACAGTTCAGCACTTTAAGATGCCAATAACCATTCTCTTAAAATATTTGTCATGCTTTTGTATAATAGTATTCCTAAAACAAACTTTGTTATCTAGGTAACAGCAACATAATAAAGAATTTATAGTCAATACACACTTTTGAAATAAACTTTTTATAGGTATCGAATAAAAGGAGCATTATTCATTATTCTTAAATAAACTGTTACTGACTATAATCTTATACTTAAAAAGTAGTCTGTGTTTCAAATAATAGTTTAAACACACCTGCAGTAGGTCAAAACACTCAAATATGATAGAAACTGAATCAGTTATCTTTATAACTTCACCAGTATTAAGAAACAATATTTTATTTTCATCAATAGCAGTGTTCAAGTTTTCTGCCCAAGCAGCTGTAACTGGTCCATCAAACACTATCCACTTTCTATCAGATGTATTCTCATTAGCACATTCTCTTAAATATAAATTAATTTACATTACTTACATGCATATATATATATA